>NC_061109.1:23766359-23861429 GCF_015104395.2 Macrobrachium nipponense | reverse complement strand
TAAATAACCAACCAAGTAATAAAATCCAAATAAGAAAGAAACAAATAAAGAGAGAATCACGAATATCAGGTAAAGAAAAAGAGAAAAGCAAACCACCAATGAGATATGCAGAGGTGTCAGCAAAAAATTTCAAAGCATCAGCTCAGAAAATTCTACTCAAAGAGATAATAACTGTATTTATTATGCAAGAGGATATTGCAGAAACGGAGAAAATTGCAGATTCAGACACAAAAGTAGTAATTATGATGAAGGAAGATCAAATAATTATTATGGAAAAGTTTGGATTTTTTTTTTTAATGTCAGAATTTCTGGAAATGAAAAAAAGAACAACATACCAGAACAGGAAAGAGACATGGGAAAATCCTTATTACTACCATTATTAAATGAAGGAGAAACACGCAAACCATCATAGATAATGAATGCGCAGGGTTTAGTTACGAGTAACTCAAAAAGAAAAATAGAGTACTTAGAAGAACTAACCCAAAATGAAAAGAAATAGATATAATGAATATAATGAAACCTGGTATTCCCAAGAGACTGGGAATGATGATCAAATAAAAGGGTTCCAAACTTCCAGATCAGATAGAAAAAATAGGAATCAAGGGGGAACCGCAATATATGGGAAAGACAAAAAAAACAAGGAAAAAATATATGAGATATGTAACTCAGAATGTGAACTAAATAGCGGTAGAATTTGAATCTGAAAAATTGATGAACTAGTAAGTATATAGACCTCCTAATACTAAGAGTTTGACTTAATAATTGAAAAATTGGATGATATATGTAGAAATCACAAGGACTGGACTATTCTCCTATCTGGGTGACTTCACTTTCCTTTCGTAGAATGGAAGAACGAATAGGAGATTGTGGGTTGTACTTATAATAGAGAGTAATAGTAGTGCAGAAGATAAGAGGCAATTTGAAAAGCTATTAGATATGCTACTAGAATACAACATTCAACAAATAAATCACCTGCCAACAAGAAAGGAAAATACTTTAGACCTAGTATTTGTGAACGAGATGAATTATGTTAAAGAAATAATAGTTTATAATGCGAGTATTTCAGACCATAATGTCATAGAATAACAGTTCATTCCAAAGCAAGTGAAATAGAGATAAGCAAGAAATGAAAAAGTGGGAAGGATATGGAAATACAACTTCTACAGTAAAAATATAAAATGGTCAGAAATTAATGAAGAATTAAACGAGATTGGGATAACAACATTTTCGTAAGTGATGACATAAGGGTAAATACGGAGATATTATATAAAACAAAATATTGGAGAAAATAGTGGAAAAAATATATACCGAAGAAGAAAAGTAAACATCATTCATGCATACCAAGAGACAGAAGGATCTTGTTCCAGAAAATCAGAAAGTGGAAAAAAGGTCTGCAAAAGAAAAAAATGCATGGAAAGTTATAGAACTAAAAAGTAAGATAGAAAATGCAGAACAAAAGATTATACAATCAAAAGAAATGAAAACGGGACTTGGAAGAAAAAAAAACCCTATTAAATATCAAGCAAACCCCAAACTATTATACTCATATGCGAAGAAGATGAATAAAAGAAGAATAGAAATAGGCCCTCTGAGAATTGAAGGGAGATTAACGAATGAAAAAAGGAAATTTGCAACATACTGGCAGACACGATATAAAGAGAGAATTCACCCCTAGAATAGATAATGAAGATAATGATATAGAAGTAAGGGAAGAAAGAAAATATGTGAATATTTAGCTGACATAGAAATTAATGAAGCTGATATTGTGCAGGCAATTAATGAAATTAAAAATGGAGCTGCTGCAGGGCCGGATGGAGTCCCTGCTATTTTGTTAAAGAAAGTAGTTTCATTCTATCGCAAAGCCACTTGCAATATTATTAAGACAAAGTGTAGATACAGGCAAGATTTATGATGAGCACAAATTAGCATATATCACCCCTACTTTCAAAAGTGGATCAAGACTAGCAGGTCAAGTTAATTATAGGCCTGTGAGTCTAACATCACATATATGAAAGTGTATGAAAGGGTAATGAAGAAAAACAATATTATGAACATTTAATAAAAAATAATTTGTTTAATATAGGACAACACGGTTTCGTACCCGGAAATAAAAGTACACAAACCCAACTGTTAGTCCACCGTGAGAACATATTCAAAAATATGAAAGCGGAAATGAACAGATGTGGTTATCTAGACTTTGCAAAGCTTTTGACAAAGTAGACCATAATATATTAGCAAAGAAAATTAGAAAACACAATATCGTAGATAAAGTAGGGAAGATGGTTAAAAGAATTTTTACACAACAGAAAACAGATGAGAAAAATCGGATGAAACCAAGGTAATATCCGGTGTGCCACAAGGTACGGTGCTAACTGCAATATTGTTTTGTTATTATTGATTGAAGACATAGACAGTAATGGTAAGGATTCGGTAGTGAGTAGTTTCGCTGATGACACAAGAATAAGTAGAGAAATTACTTGTGATGAAGATAGGAACGCTCTACAAAGAGACCTTAACAAAGTATATGATTGGGCAGAGGTAAATAGGATGGTATTTAACTCTGATAAATTTGAATCAAAAATTATGGAGACAGAGAAGGAAAGCTATATGCATATAGGGGACCTAATAATGAGACAATCACAAATAAGGAAGCAGTTAAAGAAGACCTTGGTGTGATGATGAATAGGAACATGTTATGCAATGATCAAATAGTAATTCTGTTGGCAAATGTAAAGCAAAAAATGGGAATGTTGTTACGGCACTTCAAACAAGAAAAGCTGAACACATGATTATCGCTTTATAAAACATATGTTCGTAGTCCACTGAATATTGCAATATGATATGGTACCCACACTATCAAAAGGATATTGCACAAATAGAGAGTGTACAAAGGTCCTTTACAGCTAGAATAGAAGAAGTTAAGGACCTTGACTACTGGGAGACTACAATCCTTAAAATTATATAGTCTAGAAAGGAGAAGAGAACGCTACATGATAATTCAGGCATGGAAACAGATTTAGAAGGAATAACAGAATATCATGGAACTAAAAATATCAGAAAGAGCAGCAGAGGTAGATTAATAGTGCCCAAAACTATACCAGGAAAAATAAGGAAAGCACACAGGACATTAATCCACTACGCACCAGCATCGATAATGCAGCGTCTATTCAATGCGTTGCCAGCTCATCTGAGGAATATATCAGGAGCGAGCGTAGATGTGTTTAAGAATAAGCTCGACAAATATCTAAACTGCATCCCAGACCCCCATCCCAAGATGGGAAGAAGAAATGCAAAATATACCGGAAGATGTACTAGCAAATCGTCTGGTAGACATTAGAGGCGCCTCACACTGAGGGACCTGGGACAACCCGAACGAACTGTAAGGTCTGTAAGGTAAGGTCTCTCTCTCTCTCTTCTCTCTCTCTCTCCTCTCTCTCTCTTCTCCCGCCCCCTCGCCTCTTCTCTCTCTTCCCGCCCTCTCTCTCTCTCTCTCTCTCTCTCCCTCCGCCCTCTCTCTCTCGCCCTCTCTCCCTCCCTCTACTCTCTATCCCGCCCTCTCTCTCCCCCCCCCTCTCTCTCTCCCCCCTCTCCTCTCTCTCTCCTCTCTCTCTCCCCCCTCCCGCCCTCTCTCTCTCTCTCTCTCTCGCCCTTCTCTCTTTCTCTTCTCTCTCTCTCTCTCTCTCTCCCTCTCTCCCCCCTCTCTCTCTCCCGCCCCTCTCTCTCTCCCCCCGCCCCCTCTCTCTCTCGCCCTCTCTCTCTCCCGCCCTCGCCCTCTCTCTCTCTCTCTCTGCTCTCTCTCTGCCCGCCCCTCCCGCCCTCTCTCTCTCTCTCCCTCTCTCCCTCTCTCTCTCTCTCTCTCTCTCTCTCTCTTCCCTCTCGTCTCTCTCTCTCACGCCCCTCTCTCCCTCTTCGGCCCTCTCTCTCTCTCTCTCTCTCTCTCTCTCTCTTATCGCTCTCTCTCTCCCTCCCGCTCTCTCTCTCTCTCAGCCCTCTCCCTCTCTCTCTCCCGCCCTCTCCTCTCTCCTCCCCTCTCTCCTCCCCGCCCCTCTCTCTCGCCCTCTCTCTCTCCCGCCCTCTCTCTCTCCCGCCCCTCCTCCTCCTCTCTCCCCCCCCTCACCCCCCCTCTCTCTCTCCCGCCCTCACGCCCTCTCTCTCTCCCGCCCCTCATGCCCCTCCTCTCTCTCTCTCCTCTCTCTCTCTCTCTCTCTCTCCCTCCCTCCCACGCCCTCTCTCCCTCCCACTCACGCCCTCTCTCTCCTCTCTCTCTCTCTCTCTCTCTCTCTCTCTCTCCCTCTCTCTCTCTCTCTGTCTCTCTCTCCCTCACGCCCTCTCCCTCACGCCCCTCCCTCACGCTCTCTCTCTCTCTCTCCCGTCTCTCACGCTCTCTCTCTCTCTCCGTCTCTCACGCTCTCTCTCTCTCTCTCTCTCTCTCTCTCTCTCTCTCTCTCTCGTTCTCCGTCTGTCCGTCTCTCTCTCTCTCTCTCTCTCTCTCTCTCTCAAGGGGGAACCGCGATATATGGGAAAGACATAAAACAAGGAAAAATATATGAGAAATATATTAACTCGGAATGTGAACTAATAGCTGTAGAATTTGAGTCTGAAAAATTAATGAACATAGTAATAAATAGTAGACCCCCTAAAACTAAGGAGTTTGACAATAGAAAAATTGGATGATATATGTAGAAATCACAAGGACTGGACTATTCTCCTATCCGGCGACTAACTTTCCTTTCGTAAACTAGAAAGAATGAATAGGAGATTGTGGTTGTATTTATACATATAAAAAAAGTGTAATAGTAGTGCAGAAGATAAGAGGCAATTCGAAAAGCTATAAGATATGCTACTAGAATACAACATTCAACAAATAAATCACCTGCCAACAAAAAAGGAAAATACTTTAGACCTAGTATTTGTGAACGAAGTGGATTATGTTGAAGAAATAATAGTTTATAATGCGAGTATTTCAGACCATAATGTCATAGAATTAACCCTCTTACGCCGATTGGACGTACTAAACGTCGAGATAAATTGTCTCCCGGGTGCCGATTGGACATATTAAACGTCAACATAAGTTTTTTAAAAATTCGCGGAAAAATGCTTATAGGCCTACCAGGCAAAAACTTTTGAATAACGCGCCTTGGTGGATGCTGGGAGCTCACGGATCAAGACGACGTTTTGTTTACAATTGTTACGCAGGTGCGCAAGCACGAATTTCTTTCTTATTGCACTAAAAAGTATCAGTGACACATCTCAGAAATTATTTTGTCACTGACATAATTTTTGCACCATTTTAAATTAGCCGTTACATGTAGTATTATATATGAAAATATGTGCAATTTTATGTAGAATACAACAAAAAAACTCATGATTGTAGCTTATATCAGTTTTGAAATATTTTCACATAAATAACGGTAAGTGCCAAAATTTCAACCTTCGATCAACTTTGACTACCGAAATGGTAGAAAAATGCAATTGTAAGCTAAAACACTTATATTCTAGTAATATTCAATCACTTACCGTCATTTTACAACAAATTGGAAGTCTCTAGCACAATATTTCGATTTATGTTGAATTTATGAAAAAAAACTTTTTCCTTACATCCGCGCGGTAACTCTTCCGATACATTTTTTCGTGCGATTGTCGTAATGTTTGCACCATTTTAAATTTGCCGTTACATAAAATTTTATATATGGAAATGTGCGCAATTTCATGCACAATACAACTAAAAACAACCCATGGTTGTAGCTTTTATCAGTTGTGAAATATTTTCATATAAATAACGATAAGTGCCAAAAATTTCAACCTACAGTCAACTCTGACTCTACCGAAATGGTCAAAAAAAGCAATTGTTAGCTAAAACTCTTATATTCTAACAATATTCAATCATTTACCTTCATTTTGAAACAAATTGGAAGTCTCTAGCACAATATTTCGATTTATGGTGAATTTATGAATAAAAAAAATTTTCCTTACGTCCGTCTGTAAAAAATCAAAAATGTTTTTCGTCCGATTGTCGTAATGTTTGCACCATTTTAAATTAGCCGTTACATAAAGTTTTATATATGAAAATTTGCGCAATTTCATGTACAATACAACAATAAATGATTGAAGGTTGTAGCTTTTCTCATTTTCGAAATATTTGCATATAAATCACGATAAAATAGAAAAATAACCATGTTTGGTCAACTTTGACTCTACCGAAATAGTCGAAAAATGCAATTGTAAGCTAAAACTCTTACAGTCTAGTAATATTCAGTCATTTATCTTAATTTTGAAGCAAATTTGAAGTCTTTAGCACAATAATTAGATTTATGGTGAATTTTTAAAAAAAACTTTCCTTCCCTCCGCGCGCAGATTCTCCGCCGCAAATCTCCAAAATGTGTACGTCGCATTCTCGTTATATTTGCTCCATTTCATATTAAGCGTATCAGAGTTTTATATATGAAATGTGTGCAATTTCATGTAGAATACAACAAAAAATAATTGAAGGTTGTAGCTTTTCTCATTTTCAAAATATTTGCATATAAAAAAATATTTAAAAATTCGACATTTGGTCAACTTTTACTCGTCCGAAATGGTCGAAAACTGCAATTGTAAGCTAAAAATCTTACAGTATAGTAATATTCAATCATTTATCTTAATTTTGAAACAAATTGAAAGTCTCTAGAACAATATTTAGATTTATAGTGAATTTTTGAAAACAACATTTTTTTACATCCGCGCGTTACGAATTCATGCATCATTTTGTGATAATATTTTCTCTGTTGCTTTTATCGTTTTACAATGCGTTATATACCAAAATGATCACAATTTAGTGTACAATAAAACTAAAAAAAATTAACTCGTTAGCTTTGACCGTTTTGCTCACAGCGCGATTTGAATACATGAAATTTTGTTTTCGCGCAATCATATATTGCATTATTTATATATGATAATGATATTTTCTTTTATTTCTGATGGTTGCATACTGAACTTCAGGCAATGACAAAAAAAGGAGCCAAAAATGAACTCAATCTTAAAAACTAAGCGCGCTGTGATTTTTTGAAAAAAATATTTTTTCCGCTTCGGCACTCACTCCGAGACCCCCTCGGCATACGGGAGACGATTTTTATTATACCCCTTCGGCGTAAGAGGGTTAACAGTCCATTCCAAAGCAAGTGAAAACAGAGATAAGCAAGAAATGAAAAAGTAGGAAGGATAAGGAAAATAGAATTTCTACAGTAAAAATATAAAATGGTCAGAAATAAATGAATTAAAGATTGGGATAACATTTTTGTAAGTGATGATATACAGGCAAATACGGAGACATTATATAAAATATTAGAGAAAATAGTGGATAAATATATACCAGAAGAAGAAAAGTAAACATCAGTCATGCATACCCAGAAACAGAATGATCTTCTCCCAAAAAATCAGAAGTGGGAAAAAAGGTCTTGCAAAGAAAAAAATGCATGGAAAGTGATGAAACTAAAAAGTAAGAAAATGCAGAACAAAAGATTATACAAATAAAAGAAAATGAAAAATGGGACTTGGAAGAAAAAACCCTAGTAAATATCAAGCAAAACCCCAAACTATTGTACTCGTATGCAAAAAAGATGAATAAAAGAGAAATAGAAATAGGCCCTTTAAGAATTGAAGGGAGATTAACAAATGAAAAAAAAGGAAATATGCTGCATATTGGCAGAAAGATATAAGAGAATTTACCCCTAGAATTGATAATGAAGATAATGATACAGAAATAAGGGCTGAAAATAGTGTATATTTATCAGACAAATATTAATGAAGCCGATATTGTGCAGGCTATCAATGAAATTAAAAATGGAGCTGCAGCTGGGCCTGATGATGTCCCTGCTATTTTGTTAAAGAATGTTGTTAATTCTATTGCAAAGCCACTTGCAATATTATTAAGACAAATGTTGTTAATTCTATTGCAAAGCCACTTGCAATATTATTAACACAAAGTGTAGATACAGGCAAGATTTATGATTAGCACAAATTAGCTTATATTACCCCTACTTTGAAAATATGAAACATTTAATAAAAAATTTGTTTAATATACAGCAACATGGTTTTGTACCCAGAAAAAGTACACAAACCCAACTGTTAGTCCACCGTAAGAACATTACAAAAATGTGAAAAACAGAAATGAAACAGATGTGGTTTATCTAGACTTTACAAAAGCCTTTGACAAGGTAGATCATAATATATTAGCGAAGAAAATTAGAAAACACAATATAGTGATCAAAGTAGAAAGATGGTTAAAAGAATTTGTACACAACAGAAAACAGATAGCTATTGCAAATGATGAGAAATCAGATGAAGCTAAGGTAATATCCGTGTGCCACAAGGTACGGTGTTAGCTGTATTACTGTTTATTATGATTGCAGACATAGACAGTAATGTTAAGGACTCGGTAGTGAGTAGTTTCGCCGATGACACAAGAATAAGAGAAATTAGTTGTGATGAAGACAGGAACACGCTACAAAGAGACCTTAACAAAGTATATGATTGTGCAGAGGTAAATAGGATGGTATTTAACTGATAAATTTGAATAAATAAATTATGGAGATAGAGAAGGAAAGCTATATGCATATAGGAGACCTAATAATGAGACAATCACAAATAAGGAAGCAGTTTAAAGACCTTGGTGTGATTATGCTTTATAAAACGTATGTTCGTAGTCCACTTGAATATTGCAATATGATATCGTACCGACACTATCAAAAGGATATTGCACAAATAGTGTGTATACAAAGGTCCTTTACGGCTAGAATAGAAGTTAAGGATCTTGACTACTGGGAAAAACTACAATCTTTAAAATTATATATTCTACAAAGGAGAAGAGAACGCTACATGATAATTCATTCATGGAAACAGATAGAAGGAATTGCCGAAAACATCATGGAACTAAAAATAGTATCAGAAAGAGCAAGCAGAGGTAGATTAATAGTGCCCAAACTATACCTGGAAAAATAAGGAAAGTACACAGAACATTAATCCACTACGCACCAGCATCGACAATGCAGCGCCTATTCAATGCTTTGCCAGCTCATCTGAGGAATATATCAGGAGTGAGCGTAGATGTGTTTTAAGAATAAGCTCGACAAATATCTAAGATGCATCCCAGACCATCCAAGATTGGAAGATGCAAAATATACCGGAAGATGCACTAGCAACTCTCTGGTAAACATTAAATTTGCCTCACACTGAGGGACCTGGGAGAACCCAAACAAGATGCAAGGTCTGTAAGGTAAGGTAGGGGTGTGTGTGTGTGTGTGTGTGTGTGTGTGTGTGTGTGTGTGTGTGTGTGTGTGTGTGTGTGTGTGTGTGTGTGTGTGTGTGTAATGTTTCAGATGACTTTGAAATTACGTATATTAATAATACCAATTCAATGATATATTTGATGTAGGATGATACTTTAATCATACATTTGGTATTTGAACTTTCAAGATAGGCAGATACTAAAAGCATTTTTAAAGGGGAGTCATGGGTTCGAGCTATTCACAGGGGTGTCTGGTACCCATCCCCACAAATACTGGAGGGGGAGGGGGAACACTACAGCACATCCAATTGTGGGAACTACTTTACATACAAGATATGTGACACATAGAATAAATTGCCACCAGAAGTTGTAAACAGCAACAGTGTGGAAGAGTTAAAAAGAAAGCACACTAAGAATGAAGAGTAAAACCCGCTCCTACAGATAAGCGAGCACATGTTATTTCCTCGGTTGGACTAACAAGTCTTCGAGACATCCTAATCCTTGTAACTCACTCACTCACTCTCTCTCTCTCTCTGCTGATGAGTTATTGAAGCCTTAACACAAAGACATCTGGCATTTAACAAAGAAAGCAAGAAGGAAAGAGAAAGGGGGGAGAATTTAAATAGCGCTTTTTTTAAAGTCCAAATTTGCTGATGAGTTATTGAAGCCTTAACAAAGACATTACAGTGGTACCTTGACCTACAAGTTTAACACGTTCTGTGGGCGAGCCCATAGGTCAATTTGCTCGCACATCAAATCAATTTTCCCCATTGAAAATACTTAAAATGTCCTTAATCCCTTCCCACCCTCAAAATGCCACCCCATACTTTAATGTTACAGGTTATTAAATAAGGAAAATACATTTCTACCTAACAAATACGTATTGTATATGAATATAATACAATGTGTATGTAAAGATATAAGATTTATTCCATGTATAGGTAGTGTTCAAGTTACAATAATTCAATTTTACAATAGCCTATAGGAGCGAGAGATCAAATTACAATAGCCTAACTTTACCCCATCTTCTAGTTAAATAAGTTCAAAAACAGCAAAATAGAATGATGAAAGTATTGTTTTAACGTTATACTCCTTGAGTAAATGTGTACAGCCATGAACAAACGAACGAGAAAACTTTTTTTTTTTTCTCAAGGACAACCGAATTGAATAACATCTCTTTGCCTTGTATATCAACCATTGTACTGCAGTAAACAATTACCATAGTTATGTTATAAATGACGTTATGTAGACTAGGACAGAAATATTTTTATGTATAACAACTTTATTCATTATAGATTAAAGATCAACAAGGAAATACTATACTGTTAAATTTAAACAAAGTTGTGAAGTTGAGAAAACTGTTCAAGCTACTAATGGCTATTATCGTGCATCAGCAACAAGGATAAAACTACTCAAACAAAACCCTAGATAAAATTGAGAGAAAATCTTTTTATAATCAAAACTACTGGGCTTGAAAGAACACATTTTACTGTTGTTTTCACGCTGATAAACTATAAATAATATAAAGCTTGTATTATGATGAAGTGAAAATAGCAAGCGTAATCACGTAATTGTTTTACTAAAAAAAAATGCCGTCAATACAATCTATTAACAAAAAATTTAGTTCACAATCACAACGAGATGTATTAAACTTATATTTTGACTTAAAAACTTATCGTATGACAAAAAACAACCTTGTCTCACATAAGTAAAGTATCTAGATATTGATTTATGCTAACTAGAAGCAAGAACTCAGAATTTAGTTAAATATGGTGATCTAAACTCATATTTGCCATCAGCCGATTTTCGAAACAAAATATAAACCGTTACGTTAGTATTTTATAATACAATAATATGAGAATACATACTATACCATATTACTGAATACAGTGATGTAGTATATAACTTTTTAAGAGATTCATGGAAAAGATGCACATTTACTTTTTCTTCTTTGCTAATCTTAATTTTCGTCACCACACCACTGAAGTAGCAGCAGCATCTCAAGCTCGTACTTCAATTTTTTGCTTGTGTAACAAAGCACAAAATCGAACGAGTGACGACCCACACCTTGGAAAACTCATATATTAATTCACTCATAGGTCAAGGTACCACTGTATTTGGCATTTAACATAGAGCAAGAGAGGGAGAGAGAAAGGGGGAAGAATTGAAATAGTAGCTCTTACGTTAAAGTCCAAATTTACCTTTAACTCTGATTTACCATCAGAATCATTTATTATAGTCTTCAATAACTCAACAGCTATTGAGGCTTGCACACATTCAAAACAAAACTTACATCATAAATAAAATTTAGGTTTTTTAACAGAGGATTTTAGTATTTAAACACGTTTACAGCAGATAAACAGCAAATTCTCAGTATATGAAATTTTTTTTCCTCAGAAGCTCAAATGTTTGAGACCATTTTTTTATTAGTGAAACCACCTATGATATCTCATGATACTAGTGACTTCTCAGTTTCATTATCATTCAGACGACTAAACTATGCCTTGTACACTTTGGTGATCTTACCATAATCTGTGCACTGAAGCCAAATTTCAAGAAATCTGGACACGATAGAAGGCATCATAAGTCTGAATCAGGTTACATTTGATCCTTCTTTTAAGTATGTGCAGTTATTAGACAATCCTTCATAGACTGCTAATTTCAACAAAATTGGAGATGAAAATTTTTTGGGTTTGAAGGGGTATACTTAAGTACACTTCATATTACCCAGTTTTGTGGAAATTTTTGGAACCAATTTCTCATAAGGTGCCATGCTAATATTTCCAGTAGGGATATAAAATTGTTTTAGCATTTGTATACACAGTCATGCAATATTAGTAGAGTTTGTTGTAAAGCATTAAAATTACTATTGTACCACTGCCCGTTCATGAATAACATTTAAAAAAAAACTTCTAAAGCACAGCCAGATTACAACAAACTCACTTGTTACTACAAGAATTATACACAATAAAGAGCTTTTGTTTGTTATTTTACAAATGAAACTTTTGCAGTAGTCAGATGGACATCTTGCTCCTTTCTTTTCATGGAGCCAGTAAATGACCACTTACCTCAAAATTTACGGATCACAGCAGTCAACTTGAAACCTGGCAATTACAACACACAGTAGGTCCTGGAGCAAACTGTAAAAATTTGAGGCTCAGATCACCTCAACTCAGTATAAAAAAACTATGTATATACTACTACCTTTTACCTTTATAATCTACTAGATATCCCACAGCTACAAAAGTCATGGTCATTTGTATAGTCCCCATTATCAAGAAAGGCATCTTGAAGCCACCTAAGGTGTAAAGTGCGCCTCCAACTATGGGTCCTAACATCTGAGCCACATTCATCGTTGTTCGTGTGAAAGCCTGGAAATAGAAATAAATTAAAAAAATCTCCAAATCACACAAAATTAAAATAATAATGAAAAACTCAAGTGAAACCAATGGGAAGAATAGATGACAAGAGAAAGTCACAATCATAAAAAATTTAATACAATTAAAACAAATAAAATCAAGGAAACCGACTGGCTATGGAGTAGAAAGACCCAACAGGGGAAAAGTTCCTTCTCTGATAAAATCACAAATTCACTTAAAAATTATTGGCTAACGCTATAATGCACAAAATTTTACAAGAACATCTTGAATAAATTCTTAGCCATGAAAATTGTCTAGTTTTTACTTTCTTCATCTTAATATACTCCAATTATTATATTCTTATTAATGGGAAAATTCACTCTACAGTAGCAAGCAGAGAGACTATTAACCTTTTAATATTTTGAAGTAACATCAAATATCCAAGATCTTTTGAAAAATGAACAAGGAGTATTTTGTCATTGATTAGAATTATGATAATATATGTTGTGTTGGGAGATCATTCAACTCTCATGCAAGTGAGGATATTTTGAAAGAATACACCTGTTCAAAATACTAGTAAATCTTAAGATTATATTTTTACTTAAATTCTACATGAAAAATTTACAAATAGCAATTAGTAAAAATATTTGAAAAGAAATTAATTACAGGTTTTCCTGATGCAAAATTTTTTGTTCTTTATCAATACTGGCAGACCTTCACTAGTCAAACAACAGTGGGACCTGGGAGGTTAAGATGATTCATGATTTACTTTATATTAAGAATAGTTATCAGATACTTACAAAAATCTTAGCAACAGAGTCTGGGAACTCTGCAGCTATATATGCAAATGTGGAAGTACTGATACCCGCGTTGGCTATTGCATGGGTCATACGTATCAGTATTGCCATTACCACAAACAGTACACCAGGAGGGAACCATTCAAGAAAACTGGAAATAAATTTATCATTAAACCTTAAAACTCTTGAAATTACCTACTAACACATAGACAAAATTGAATTAACTGCTATGAAGCACATAACTTCAGAACAATTATCCCAACTTTATGCCACAACACCTCCCTAAATTATTTCACTAAGGTTTCTCCTAATTCCTTGACAATACGTACTAGAATTCGACATAATCTAATTTCAACGCGAAATTCTGATTAAATTTTGCATCAGAGCTCAAACAGAAAACAGGAAATTAGACTTGCTGAATCCTTTTTGTTAACAAAAAGTGGTTCAGTCAGTCACTGCTAGTTGGCATTGTTCCCATACTCTTTTCAGAGTGCCCATTCTGCTGCTATTGTTTTGAGTAAGCAGTACATGCTTGTACAGATGTTTTAGTCTTTGTGGTTTTCTATATTGTACTATTTTGATTCAAGCATTGGTCCCAAGACAGACATTGCAGACAAGCAGAAGAGGAAAATGGTAGAAACCACAAATGGACTTTTGGAAATTATTGAAAATTATGAAAATTGTGACAACCTTAAATCCTGTCAAGATTTTTAATGATAGCCTAACCCTTGAAGTGTCCATAGCTGTGTCAATATTTAACCCTTAAACGCCGAGTGGACGTATTTTACGTCGACATTTTTGTCTCTCGGGTGCCGACTGGACGTATTTTAAGTTGACATACAAAAGTTTTTTTAAAAATTCACGGAAATATACTTATAGGCCTACAAGCCTAAAACTCTTGAATCACGCGCCTTGGGGGATGCTGGGAGTTCACGGATCAAGGTGTTGTTTTGTTTGCAATCGTTACGCAGGCGCGCAAGCGCAAATTTCTTTCTTGGCGCACTAAAAAGTATCGGTGACACATCTCGGAAATTATTTCGTCACTGACATAATTTTTGTACCATTTTAAATTAGCAATTACATAGAGTATTATATATTTAAATGTGCGCATTTTTATGCAGAATACAACAAAAAAACACTCATGATTGTAGCTTTTATCAATTTTGAGATATTTTCATATAAATAACGATAAGTGCCAAATTTCAACCTTCGGTCAACTTTGACTACCGAAATGGTCGAAAAACGCAATTGTAAACTAAAACTCTTATATTTTAGTAATTTTCAATCATTTAGTAATTTTGCAACAAATTGGAAGTCTAGCACAATATTTCGATTTATGGTGAATTAATGAAAAAACTTTTTCCTTATGTCCGCACGGTATCTTTTCCGAAAAAAAATCATACGTGCGATTGTGGTAATGTTTGCACCGTTTTCAAATTAGCCGTCACAAAGTTTTATATATGGAAATGTGCGCAATTTCCTGCACAATACAACTAAAAACAACCCATGGTTGTAGCTTTTATCAGCTTTGAAATATTTTCATATAAAAAATGATAAGTGACAAATTTTCAACCTTCTGTCAAATTTGACTCTACCGAAATGGTCGAAAAACGTAATTGTAAGCTAAAACTCTTATATTCTAGTAATATTCAATCATTTACCTTCATTTTGCAACAAATTGGAAGTCTCTAGCACAATATTTCGATTTATGGTGAATTTATGAAAAAAATAACATTTTCTTTACGTCCGCGCGGTAACTTCCGAAACAATCATACGTGCATTGAGGTAATGTTTGCACCATTTTAAATTAGCCGTTACATAAAGTTTTATATATGAAAATGTGCACAATTTCATGTACAATACAATAAAAAATAATTGAAGGTTGTAGCTTTTCTCATTTTCGAAATATCTGCATATAAATCACGATAAAATAGAAAAAAAACCACGTTCGGTCAACTTTGACTCTACCGCAAAATGGTCGAAAAACGCAATTGTCATGCTAAAACTCTTTTACAGCACTAGTAATATTCAGTCATTTATCTTCATCTTGAAACAAATTCGAAGTCTCAAGCACAATATTTAGATTTATGGTGAATTTAAAAAAAAACTTTCCTTCCCTCCGTGCGCGGATTCTCCGCCGCAAATCTCCAAAATGCGTACATCGCATTCTCGGAATATTTGCTCCGTTTCATGTTAGGCGTTTCATAGAGTTTTTATATGAAAATGTGCGCAATTTCATGTAGAATAAAACAAAAAATATTTGAAGGTTGTAGCTTTTCTAATTTCCGAAATAATTGCATATAAAAATATAAAAAAATTCGACATTGTCAACTTTAACTCATCAGATATGGTCGAAAACTGCAATTGTAAGCTAATACTCTTACAGTATAGTAATATTCAATCATTTGTCTTAATTTTGAAACAAATTGGAAGTCTCTAGGACAATATTTAGATTTATGGTGAATTTTTGAAAAAAATATTTGTTTACGTCCACACGTTACGAATTCATGCATCATTTTGTGATAATATTTTCTGCATCATTTTGTGATAATATTTTCTCTGTTGCTTTTATCGTTTTACAATGTGTTATATACCAAAATGATCGCAATTTAGTGTACATTACAACGAAAAAAAATAACTCTTTACCTTTAACTGTTTTGTGCATAGCAATGACAAAAAAGGAGCCAAAAATGAACTCTTAATCTTGAAAACTAAGCGAGCTGTGATTTAAAAAAAAAAATATTTCTGCTTCCGCGCTCACTCCGAGACCCCCTGCCACACGGAAGACGATTTTTAATATACCCCTTTGGCGTTTAAGGTTTAACTACCATCACAACTATCGGCACTGTAAACACATCTTAACTAATGACAAAACCTGTAAGTAATTCAAGTTAATCATTAACAATAAAATTTTTGATACTGTAAAAAAATACTGTAAACAGTAATTACTGTGGATAATTACCATAATTAGATATTAGGATGAGCGAGCTCTCACTTAGTTACCGATGTACGATCTTTATCCACTTCTAAAAACCAAAAAGCTATATAACCCTTTGAACCTTGTAGGCCACCTGTACTAGTCCACCCACTTTTTACCGACTCACTCTTTGGGCAAGCTTTATTAGCCCACAGAAAAGATAATGATAGTAAGTAATTGCTTACTTCATAATATGAAGTTTTTTCATTATCTAGATCACCATGCTAGCTTTAGTAGTTCAGTGATAAATTTCACTCCAATTTAAAATAAATCATCGGCCTTAAAACCATTTCAGATTAATATAACTAAACACACAAATCTTTTCTCAGTAGCTTGTGGCCACACAAAACAAACTACGTACCTGCTTTGTACGCTACTAAAGTCTAGGCTAGGTCTCGAGTCAGTGATCATGGTGTTGAAGGGATAGGGGTCAAGGTCACTCTTCTCCTCTACCTGAACTCATTTGCCCCAGAAAATGTATGGGTAAAAAGCAATGGACAGTATCATGGGGAAGATTACCAGTTTACATGATCACAAAAATTCTAGCCTCAACTGTGATGTTTATCTATCTATCTATCTATCTATCTACTATCTATCTATCTATCTATCTATCTATCTATCTTATATATGTATATATATATATGTATATACATATATATACATATATATAATATATATATGGTATATATAGCTATATCTATATATATGGTATATATTATATGTATATATTATAATATGTATATGTATAACAAGGTAGACTATATATATATATATAATATCTCGTATATATCTATATATATCATATATTATATATATATATCTATGTTTATAAAGTGTATATATATATATATATATCTATATCATATATACTATAATAATCTACTATAATATATATATATATATATATGTCTATCTGTATATTCCCATAATATATATCTCATAAAATATTATATTATAATTCTTGTTATAAATTATATATATACTAATTATTATATATATATTTATATATGTATAATTGTGTATATCATATAACTATTATATTATATAATATTTATTTCTAATATCTATATCTCTATATATAATCCATACATATGTGTGTATATATATATATATATATATATATATATATATATATATATATATACATATGTGTATATATATATATATATACTATACTATATATATATATATATATATAATATATATATATATATATATATATATATATATATATATATATATATATATATATATATATATACAGTGGTCCCCCGTATTCGCGGGGGATGCGTACCAGACCCCCCAGCGAATAGGTAGAATCTGCGAATGTTTGGAACCCCTATAAAAAGGCTAAAAACAGCCTATTATGTTAGTAAAAACTAAGAAAAAACCACTAAAAATTTTCATACTTGGTTTTTTTTTATAGTTTTATCACAAAAAGTGCATTTTATGATGAAATTGATAACAAAAACAAGGAATTTGTGGAGATTCTCATAGAAAAATACCGCGAATGCGCGAATTTTCCGCGAATAATGCAGGGAAACGTTCCCGAGAGAAATCTGCGAATGTGTGAGTCCGCGAATCCGGAGAACGCGAATACGGGGGGTCCACTGTGTATATGTATATGTATATGTATATATATATATATGTATATATGTATATTGTATATATGTATATGTATATATATATATGTATAATATATATATATAGTATTATATATGATATATGTATATATATATGTATATATAATATATATATATATATATATATATATATATGTATGTATATATATATATATATATATACATACATGTAATATATATCATATATTATATATTATAATATCAATATATAATCGTATGGTAGTTGTATGTATGTACTGTATGTATGGATGTATTATGTATGTATGTATGTCATGTATGTATGATGTGTATGTATGTATATGTATGTATATATATATATATATATATATGATATATATATATATATATGTATATATATATATATATTCTATATAATAATATATAATATAATATAATAATATATATACTTATATATATATATATATATATATATATATATATATATATATATATATTCATATTCTATATATCTATATAATAAAAATGTATATATAATAAATATATAATAATATATATCTAATATTATAAATATAATAAATATAGTATAATATAATATATATATATATATATCTATATAAATATATCTATATATATATTATATATTATATATTATAATATAAATATAATATAAATATAATATATATATATAATATATAAATAATAATAAATTTAATATATAATTATATATATTATATATATAATTATCTATATATTATATATATATATCGATATATTATATAATAATATTTATTATATATATATATTATTTATATATATATATTATTATATATATATAATATCTAAATTATATATGTATAGTCTATATATAAATGTAAATTTTTATATATATCATATATATTATATATAATAATATATATCTATAATATATAATATATAATAAATAATTATTGTATATATATTATATTATATATTATTATATATATTATATAATTATATATAACAGGCAGTCCCCGGGTTAAGACGCGTCGTAACCCGAAAATCGTCGTAAGCCAGAACGACGTTCTTGAAAACATGTCTAAAGGGAAAATCTCACTAATTTGCAATTTTTCTTAGGGCCGTATTTCTAAAATTATCACTAATTTACTTTTTTTCATGTGCAACACTGTGCATTCACAAATTACTGTATATTTTCATTAAAATACAAGAGAGAGAGAGAGAGACGAGGAGAGAGGAGAGAGAGAGAGAGAAGAGAGAGAATTACATAAAACCATTAAATTGTTGACTATTGTATGGCACTGTTAAGCTCCGAGTGTCACTGGAGTTATGAGGTAGGGAAATTGATACAGAAAAAGACGAAGGGAAGAATTTTCTTTTGAAATTAGTTATATTATTACTACTTCTATTATTATTATTATTATTATTTGAAAATATAATAAACACGTGCATCTACCATAAAAATTCTTTCATCTCAGTAAGAAAGAGGAATTATCCTTACAAGTGAAATGGAAAGGTCATTTTCATCTCTTTAAAATACGACCATTATGAATTTTGTAATTAAAGTTTTATTATTATTATTATTAAATAACTGAAATTATCAATAAACATTTTACATACTAGTACCATAAAAATTCTTTCATCTCGGTAAGAGAGAGAGAGAGAGAGAGAGAGAGAGAGTGAGGGGTTTATCTCTCTCTGTTCTCTCAAAAAATACTTATAACACTGCGAAAGAGCGGGAGGGAGTTACCACTATGACACATTATCATCTTGTGTGGCAAGAGAGAGAGAGAGAGAGAGAGAGAGAGAGAGAGAGAGACGAGAGAGAGAGAGAGAGAGAGAGAGAGAGAGAGAGAGAGAGAGAGTTAACCTTAATTAAAAGTGACATGGATAGATTAGTACGTATTGTATTTCTTTAAAATACTATCACATATGAATTTTGTACGAGTCTCAGTAAATGAGAGAGAGAGAGGGGGGGGGGGAAATTTCATGAACACTTGATTGCAACACTGCAGCTCTTCCCCCTCCTGGCTGTCACAGAACTTGATAGAATCTGACAGTGTTTAAAAGGGATAGAGTACCTGGATCTCGAGAAAAGGTTACTGAAGAAGACTGGGATTCCCTTCATTCTTCCATAATTTTTAATATAAGCTAAAATCTTACTAATTCACTATGATATTATTGCTGAATAAATTAATATTAATATTTGAAAATAGTAAATCATTTATCATACAAAAAAACATACATCTTTGTAGTAGAGAGAGAGAGAGAGAGAGAGAGAGAGAGAGAGAGAGAGAGAGAGAGAGAGAGAGAGAGAGAGAGAGAGAGAGAGAGAATTATTATTTTTAGTAAGGATATTTCAACTTATTAAACTTACTAATACAGTATTAATCAAAATTAATATTTGAAAATTAGTAAATAATTTTGTATTATAAAAATGTATTTAGTCACGAAATAAACATCAAAATACACTAATTAGTGATTATTTTTGTCAGAAAATACAGAGAGAGAGAGAGAGAGAGAGAGGAGAGAGGAGAAAACTGTGCTAAACTATAAAGGATTCTTATAGTATGGCGTTTTTTAAAAGCGTCGTTAACTCGGAGCGTCGGAAGCGTTGTTAACTCGGAGCGTCGGAAGCGTCAGCGTCGTAACCTCGGAACAAGTGTCGTAACCCAGGGCGGATTTTTCAATGAATATTTAAGAAAAAGCGTCGTAACCTCGGAACGTCGTAAGCCGGACCCGTCGAAACCCGGAGACGCCTGTGCATATATATAGTAATATATATATATATATATACCATATATATATAATATATTATATATATATATATATATTATATATATATATATAATATATAGTATGTAGGTGTATGTGTATATTATATATATATATATATATATATATATATATATATATATATATATATATATATATATATATATATATTATATATAATATACTATATATATATATATCTAATCTATCTATATCTATCTATCATATCTATCTATCTACAGGCGGTCCCCGGGTTACGACAGTGGTTCCGTTCTTGAGACGCGTCGTAAGCCGAAAATCGTCGTAAGCCGGAACATCGTCAAAAATCCTAAGAAAAGCCTTACTTTAATGCTTTGGGTGCATTGAAAACTTTGTAAACTGCATTCTTATGGGCTTTTTTCATAAATAAAACTTCAAATATTGATTATTTTGCATTTTTGGTGTCATATTTCATCTCCCAGATGAGTGTGTAGGCGTCGTAACCCTGGAACATGCGTCATAACCCTGGAAATAACTTCTATTGACAAGCGTCGTATCCTCGGTAACGTCGTAAGCCGACACCGTCGTAACCCGGGGACTGCCTGTATATCTATATGTATATCTATATGTATATGTATATCTCTCTCTCTCTATCTCTCTATCTATCTCTCTATCTAGGTATATATATATAATATATATATGCTTGCAAGAATGATGTATACCTACAGCTTGCAAAAATGATCTATACCTACAGCTTGGAAAAAACTATCATTATATTAATTCCCATAAAGGGGGACACAGAAGATCTGAAAACATACGGCCAATAAGTTAACTCTCAGTATTATACAAAATATTTACAAAGATCATATTAGGCCGAATAGAAAGACAGCAAGACTTTAATCAACCAAGAGAGCAGGCAAATTTTATAAGTAGGATCAACATCTGACCACATATATAATTAACCAGCTAAAGGAAAAATCAACAGTATGATAAACCCACTATTAACCCTCTTACGCCGACTGGACGTATTTTACGTCGACATTTTTTGTCTCTCGGGTGCCGACTGGACGTATTTTACGTCTACTTACAAAAGTTTTTTTTTTAAATTCGCGAAAAATACTTATAGGCCTACCAGCCTAAAACTTTTGAATCACGCGCCTTGGGGGATGCTGGAGTTCACGGATCAAGGTGTTGTTTGTTACAATTGTTACACAGGTCGCGCGCAAGCGCGAATTTCTTTCTTGCCACACTAAAAAGTATCTGTGACACATCTCGGAAATTATTTCGTCACTTTGACATAATTTTTGTACCATTGTATATTAGCCATTACGTGAAGTATTACATATGAAAATTTGCGCATTTTTATGAAGAATACAACAATAAAATACTCATGATTGTAGCTTTTATCAGTTTTGAGATATTTTCATATAGATAACGATAATTGCCAAAATTTCAACCTTTGGTCAACTTTGACTCTACCGAAATGGTCGAAAAACGCAATTGTAAGCTGAAACGCTTATATTCTAGTAATATACAAGCATTTACCTTCATTTTGCAACAAATTGGAAGTCTCTAGCACAGTATTTAGATTTATGGTGAATTTATGAAAAAAATAACATTTTCTTTACGTCCGCACGTTAACTCTTCCTAAAAAATCATACGTGCGATTGTGGTAATGTTTGCACCATTTTAAATTAGCCGTTACATAGAGTTTTATATATGAAAATGAGCGCAATTTTATGTAGAATACAACAAAAAATAATTGAAGGTTGCAGATTTTCTGATTTTTGAAATATTTGCATATAAATCACGATAAATAGAAAAAAAAAACCACGTTCGGTCAACTTTGACTACTGAAATGGTCGAAAAACGCAATTGTAAGCTAAAACTCTTACAGTCTAGTAATATTCAGTCATTTATCTTCATCTTGAAACAAATTCGAAGTCTCTAGCAAAATATTTAGATTTATGGTGAATTTAAAAAAAAATCTTTCCTTCCCTCCGCGCACGGATTCTCCGCCACAAATCTCCGAAATGCGTACGTACCATTCTCGGAATATTTGCTCCATTTCATATTAGGCATTTCATAGAGTTTTATATATGAAAATGTGCGCAATGTCATGTAGAATAAAACTAAAAATATTTGAAGGTTGTAGCTTTTCTTATTTCCGAAATAATTGCATATAAAAAATATATATATAAAAAAATTCGACATTCGGTCAACTTTAACTTGTCCGATATGGTCGAAAACTGCAATTGTAAGCTAATACTCTTACAGTATAGTAATATTCAATCATTTGTCTTTATTTTGAAAGAAATTGGAAGTCTCTAGGACAATATTTAGATTTATGGTGAATTTTTGAAAAAAATATTTTGTTTACGTCTGTGCGTTACGAACTTCGTGCATTATTTTGTGATAATATTTTCTCTGTGTTGCTTTTATCATTTTACAATGTGTTATATACCAAAATGATTGCAATTTAGTGTACATTACAACGAAAAAAAAAGTAACTTGTTACCTTTAACCGTTTTGCGCACAGCGCGATTTGAATACAATTATATATGATATTTCGTTTTTGCGCTATCATATATCGCATTATTTATATATGATAATGATCATTTTTTTCATTTCTGATGGTTGCATACTAAACTTCAGCCAATGACAAAAAAGGAGCCAAAAATGAACTCTTAATCTTGAAAACTAAGCGCGCTGTGATTTTTAAAAAAAATATTTTTTCCGCTTCCGCGCTCACTCTGAAACACCTCCGGCACACGGGAGACAATTTTTTTTTACCGCTTCGGCGTAAGAGGGTTAATGCCATTTATAGACTATGAAAAAGCTTTTGATTCTGTCAAAACTTCAGCAGTAAATAAAGTCCTTCAAAAGCAGGAATAGATGAATCTTATGTTAAAACACTTAAAAATATCTAAACACGTAGTACAGCAAACCTAAAACTACATAAAGACAGTGAGAAATTTCCGATTGAGAAAGGAGTTAGACAGGGTGACCCCATCTCTCCTAAATTGTTCAAACCGTGCCTAGAAGTATTTTTTATGAATCTAAATTGGGAAATGTAGGAATTAACATTAATGGGGAATTAACATTAATGGGGAATACCTTAACAATTTAAGATTTGCAGATGACAGTTTTACTAAGTGAATTAGGGGAGTAATTACAAAGGATGATAGAAGACTTTAGAGAAAATAGAAATGTAGGACTGAAAATTATGTCAATTAGAGAGTACTTGACACTTGAGAACAGTCAAACTTTCATCAAAAGTCTTCTTAGGCATGTCAGGGTGCTTTTTCCGAGATAAAATCTAATGGTTGCCACCGTCGTAAAATCTGGCAACCCAGCGTCTAACTGAATGCCTCCTTCCTCCCAGCTGTTACGATATCTGCCTTGCTTTAAGGCCAGATTACTTCAATGACATCTCTGTTATTATCTGTTGACTCATATCACTGTCTTGGCCCATGTGAAGGTCACAGGGGGGAATAAAGTGATACATAGTAGGCAAAAATTAGGTGGAACGCTGACCGAAAAATATACCACTTACTGAAGCTCCAAACAAGTGACTGAGCGCTCTCTCCTTGTCAATGTCTAAGCTCCATCCCTTTCTCTACACCCTATAAACAGCCTAATGAGAGAAGGCACATTGCAAAAACCCTTAAGTAATGCCTACAGTAATACCCCCATACAGGGCTTTATTAAGTTTTGACAAACTGAATGCAGAACGATGTTTCTGGTGTGTAACCTTGAAGTGTTTAGAAAATATATTCCTTTACTTAGATAAAATGGAAAACATTACCTCTCAAGCCCTTCAATCAGATCAACAATTAACAATTAATTAGTGCATTTACATTCTTGACAGTACACAGATTACCTGCTATATAAATTCCCACCTAATAAGGTCTGTCTTGACATGCCTTGAATCCAAATACTAATTTGATACCTCCATAACTGTACACCTACTCTGAGGTTCCCTTTCAGCATAATTTAGTATCATTCACATAGAATAACTGTTTAGGCAGAAGTGACCTTCAGCTCCAACACTAGCAGCTTCACTTTTTGTCTTTCTCCATTGTAACCAAACATCTCTAAAATCCCAAAAAACCAAGCCTGGCTAGCATGAAAAATGTTGCACTCCCTCCTGAGAGTCACATATATCAAGAAGGCATGCATTAACTTGAATACCAAAAATACTATCTCTCTTGTATCTGATACTTCAATCCAAAATGTTTAGAAATTTCTTGGTAAAGCTTTTTAGCTGTCTTGTTACATTATTATTAATTCCTTGTGATTCTCTCACAACCTCATTTTTGTTCCTGTCCTGAAGACTCAATCTTTTATGATTTTCATGTTAGGATCAATAAAATTCTTAAGAGTACTTCTTGTTGCTGTTTTCAGTAATCTATCAGTGCTTTCTTTCCAAAGACATTTTACTTTTGGGGAAAATTACAAATAAGTGACCAATACTAACTTACTCTGGGTACAAAAAGATATTGCTATAAATTTTAAATCATTTTATTTTACAAATAAAAATTAATTGCACGCTACAAAAAACTTTCCTGTAATGGCAAACACCACAGGCAAGCCTCATGACCTTGATCTTGATTGTTTCAATATAAATGCTGCTCCTTTGTCAGCATTATACTCTTACTACTTACTTTACTTATTAAAAAAAAAAAAAAAAACTATTTTTTACTACTAGTTCTGTTGTATTTTACAATGCCATAAAACATCAGTGTATCATACCAGATTACATACTGTACATCAGTTTACCTTGAATAGTCCCAGAGGGCTTTACGTACTTTGGGACTCTGGGTTATGGCCCAGTCCTGAATAGTTTAACCATTCTGCCAGCTCAAACTTTACCCTAAAAGGTGCAGATTAATTTACAGCAAAAAGCAATAATTAAATCACTACTAGTCAAGAATATTAAATACTGTGGATACCAAGATTACTAATACTTAAAAATGAACTTACCCAGAAAGAACACAGCATCCGCCACTACAAAACAACCCTGCAGTAAAGGCAAACTTGACCCCTATATGTCTTAACTGCAAAAATAAAAATCATAAGCAAGTACTTTTGGGAGGAAAGATATTATACAGTAAATACTTGCACCAAAAACCAAGCAAATGTGCACTTGGAGCACAAATTACCTTTTTGCCAATGAGAGGTGTTACAAGAAATGCTGTGAGGCAATTTGTCCCAATTATCACTCCAAATATAGTAGCAGTTGCCCCTTTCTTTTGCGCCTAAAGAGAAAAAAAGGTGCCTTTAACTAATTACGTATTTATGTATGGAAAAATTTTATCAGAACTACAGATTATGAACTGTTTCTATGAATGCTACAAATGCGGACTTGTGGCTAGTGACAACCTTGGGCAAAAGCTTTGCATGCTCCTGAACCACCGCTAAAAACCATATTTGGTAACAAAACTCTAAAACCAGAACTTTACGTACTCAAACACAAACCTCTGTAACAAAACTAAATTTTCACAAGTTACGCATTAGTTTCTTTGCTACATTTGGACAAATTTTCTTTAAGAAAACTAATCATTAAATTTTAAAATTATCAATTATACCCACCAATCCATAAAATAAGTCTTAAGCACATTTATTGCCACCAATTTTTACCATTGGTATACATAGTACGTAGTTCCAGTAGCAGGAGTGACCGGTTCAATTACTTCAAGTGTCAAGCCCAAAGGGTCATTCAATACTCCCAATTATGCAATTATAGCCTAATTAATATAAATTTACACAACTTATATTTCTGCATGTAAAACTACCTTTAAATCCTAAAATTCACCCCTAAAATTTGGGGGTCGCCCTATACTACCATATTAAAAATCAAACCTTGAATTCTTAGTGGTGTTTATAGGTAGGCTAGCCTAGGCCTGTGTGTGATAACCACTGACATACATGAAAAGATTCTTATGATATAAACTGAAAATAAATACAGTCAAGCTATTATTAATACCTTATATTTCAATGGTATAGCATTCAAGAAAAATAATTCCATATCAACGAAAAGCTTTTATATAAGCGAGCCCAGCTGAGAAAATGTAAACAAGTTATGCTGCACTCACAGAAAAACTTATCTTTTAGTAACCTTTCAGAAATTTTTATAGTAGTGTAATTATGATAATATTACCATTTAAGATAGTGTTGATTTTTAATTAAAAACTATCATTTTGGTGAACACAATTTTGGATTACATACAACTGTTTAGAATAATCAGTCATATGAAAGACTTACGTACGATAATTACATCATACATTAGATTAACCAGTCTGTCTCCATCTCTTTATTTCATTTAACTATCTGCCTCCATCTCTTTATTTCATTTTCTAGTTACGTTAAAGTAAAAGAGAATGATAAAATATGATTAGTAACACTATACTCTTTGCGTAAATGCCATAAGCAACCAAACGAAAAACAGCTGTTTGGATACGGACAATCAACAACCAAATCGGATAACAGATGTCTTGTTTACATTTCAACCATCATATGATAGTAAATAATTACCGTACAGTGGGGCATCGCTTATTCACGGATCAGTATTCACGGATCCAGTTAATCACGGGTTTTTCTTGGACCGTTTCTCATGTTACAGCACTGGTATGAATCGCTGCATCACGGGTTTGTTGTGTTGCGTATGCGATGTTTTTCGGTAGGCTAACCCTCGGCCGTGGTCCGATAACTACCAACATTCATTTAAAGACTCATATAATGATATTAACTGACAATAAAGGTAATAAAACCATTCTCACCTAATATATTATTGTCCTATCTTCGAAATGATAGCCTATTCAAGGTTTATGTACAACGTTCATTGGTAGGCTAAGCGTAGTTGCAGTGCGATAACCACCAACGTACACAAACATTCACATTATGATATTAACTGACAATAAAGGTAATAAAACCATTCTTACCATATATATTATAGTCATATCTTCATAATAAATACCTATTCAAGGAATAATTCCACATCATTGCACTCAACTTTATCGTCGGAGTGGTCCAGGCACAAAATGTAAGCATATACCTTTACGTACGAAAATGGTTTATGTATACGGTTGCGTTCAAAGCGACATTTTTTGTTTGATAAACTTTTAGAAATTTTAATAGTAGTTGTAGTGTAATTACAGTAGTAATAACATTAAGGCTAATATTAATTCGAACTTCATTATTATTTTGGCAGTATTCGTATATAACTTCTCTGAACAATGAAGTCATGCAAACGCTATTTTGTCATAGAGTTATTCGTAAGTATTGCTGTTTGTTATTGGCGGAACTAAGCGTAAACGAAAATACATAAAAGCATTTTTTGTACCTTATATATTATCGTCATCATCTTCATAATAAAAAGGGCTATTCGGGTGGAGTAATTCCATATCAGTTGAAATCAATTTTATCTATGCGAGGTGCCAGCCGAGCTGGACAAAATGTACGTACGTATATGTAAAATCAAATTTTATTGGTCGGTTTCACAGCAAAGATTATCTTTCGAAATTTTTTATGAGTACTATTGCATGCTACGTAGTAACTAATGTTTGGAAATATACTTAACATTAATTTATCAATACAAAATATCATCGTTATTTTTGGTAGTGAATAAATAGTTTCGAATTTGATCATACATAACACTGCATTGTTATGGGTTGTTTGTTCAGTGATAAAACAACCAAAAATAACGTTAACTTCCTTTCCTTTAAGGTCGTCATATCGTTACCATAATAAAAAGGCTATTCGTGGATGTAATTCCATATCAGTGAAATCAACTTTTATTCTAGGCGAGGCCAAGCCAGCTGACAAAACAATGTAAGTACGTATATGAAAATTCAAACTTTATGGTAGCGTTACACAGCAAAGGATTATCATTTTTTTCTTTTTGTTCGAAATATTTCTATAGTAGTATTCATGCAACGTAGTAATTAATGTTTGGAATATATGTAAACATTAATTTTCAATCTAAAATTATCAATCTGTCATTTTGGTAGTGAATAATAAGTTTAGCTTATCAATCACTACACTGCCAATTGTTATGGGTTTTTGAGGCTGTGATAAAACAACCAAAATAACGTTCCTCCTTGTAAAGTCAACGCGTTAAGGAAAAACAACATGACATAGAATCGACTTTGTGACTTCGTTCACTTTTGATACTTTTAACGATACAAAATAACTATCATTTGTACTACTAAAACCATCTCAACATAAGTAATTTTTCGTAAGATATGTGTTGTTGCAAAAGCTATCTTATACATAAAAGGCCTTTTATAATTTAAGTCATCTTAGATATACATATGTACCCAAACATCATTTAGGGGTGTGGGAAATTGTACTACTGTTTCCTCGGATATTGCAAATATCTTTTAGCATGATTCAAACACGTTTAAATAATATAATGCATAAATACTGAGGCCTTATAATAATTACATCGTATACAAAGCTACTACATACAGGTTATAATACACTACTTTTCAATTATACCCCTCGCTAAATTTAACAGGTTAATCTCACATACTTTTGTCTATATACAAAGTTAATCATATGAGTAGTGATCGAACTACCAGCTGTGCACTGGTACTACCGTACGTACTACTTGGAAGATAAAAAAACAACAACAAAAATTTTGTTGTTGTTTAGTCGCCGGATCGGGTAGATTAACAGTTTTTCCAGAGATTAAAGAGCTGGAATTTTTTTTGTTTTTAAGGTATGTCAACCGCGTTAGTAAATCGGTTATCATCTTCCTAAGGAAACTTTTTTTTCTCTCTTCTTTTTGCGGAAGAATCTTCAAGCCGCATTTTGACATTCAAAGTAATGATAAGGAATCATTCTATTCCTCATGAAATCAGTAAAATACTTACACTAATAATAAAAACCTAAAAACTACGTACTGTATGGCAAAACACATACCATCATCTGTTTAGCTTGCGTGTGTGTAAACGTTCATTTCTAAAAAAATTACAGAGTAGTATAACCTAAACACCTGATTGGTTGGTTGGTAGTCCATGCGAGAGTCTGTTTATCCAATGACTGCCCTCTGCTTCTGTTCTATTTCTATAGACATATTATGGTCATGGATGGCACTAGGTTTGGAACGTTACCATGTCGTGATTTTCTGACTGCCCCCTGACGGCAAAAAATTACTTCAATTTTCCTTTATTAATTAATTAGTCCTTCGTGAAAACAATAATATAATAACGCGGTTGACATACCTTCAAAACAAAATTCAGCTATCTTTAATCTCTGGAAAAATGTTAATCTATCCCGGCTGACTAACAACAACAAAAATTTTTGTTTTTTTGTTTTTTTATCTTCCAAGTAAGTAACGTAACGATAAGTCCAGTGCACAGCTTGTCGTGCTGATCACTACTCATCATGATTAACTTTGTAATATCAAAAGTTATGTGTATAATAACTGTTAACTTTGTATATAAAAGTATGTGTATAAATACTGTATGTAGTATTTGTATACTGATGTAAATATGGTTATAGCCTAGTATTTATGCATTGTATTATCAAAGTGTTTGAATGTGTGGGGCTAAAGTATTTCAATAATCCAGAGGAAACAGTAGTAAATTTCCCTCCCCCAATGAGTTGGGGTGCATATTGTATATCTAAGATGACTTAAATTTATAAAAGCCTTTGTATGGTATAAGCTAGCTTTTGGCAACAACACATATCTTACGAAAAATGTACTTATGTGAAGCATGGTTTTTAGTAGTACAAACAATGAAGTTATTGTTTATTGTTCGTTAAAAATATCAAAGTTGAACGAAGTCGACAAAGTCGAATTCTATGTCAATGTTTTTAACTTTAACTGTATAGTTGGTATGAAAAACACCAGTGTGTCGTAGCGATGCGTCATCAATATAGTGGTAATGAAAATACCACATGGTTTTGTTGTAGCGATAGCTAATCACAAAGTTACAAATCCTTTTCCTGGACGACCATCCTCAGAATTTTACCGACTCTTCAACTTCAGATCGATTATGGTGGAAACTTAATTATTATATAGTCATACTTTTATGTTAAAATTCAACCAAGTTGAACTGCAAAACATTATTAATATTTTGATTGTTATGTACATCTATTTTTGGTTTTGTTTTAACGGAATGTTTGTTTTGAAAATAATACCTATAGTGAACAATGGTGGTTTAATTGTCCCACTATTTTCATTATAGGTGATCTTAATTATCTCACCTTCCATTTAAACAGTTAAAAAAAATTAAAAACTTATTAATTAATTATTTAAATTAAAAAACTGTAATTAATAAATAACAATAATGTGAAAAACAAAAGGGAAAAAAGTTTTTGTTTTTCTGCAGTTAGGTGGGTTTGTTTGATCATGCATCTGACCAATTTCCACATTTCCGAAATCCTTTTTTTTTGAAAAAATTCCAAAAACCGAAACATCGGAATGTGTGTGTACTGCCCACATTTTTTTAAAGCACGTGCACACGTCTACACATTTGCTTGATACCCGTTGGTGAAACGGACTCAAAATTACAGTACGTACGTATTTATTCCTGAGAGAGGAGAGAGAGAGAGAGAGCGAGAGAAGGCGAGAGAGAGAGAGAGAAGAGAATGATTAAGGAACTCCAAGGCGTGTTATTTTTACAATTATTTTATTATCTTGGATTTTTTTGTTTTTTTAATCTTGAGATTTTCTAGTTAAATTCTTCGAGATTAAAACTAAGAAAATTCAACGTAACTTGAACTAGCATCAAGCAACATATTCCTGAATGACTCGGCCATTAGCAAGGCTTAAACCACCAACCGTTTATGAACTTGCTGATACATGAGATACAATGACCAAAACACAAAACCACTGTTTATTGGGAAAATTTGGGAAATTTGGGGGTCGCACGATATGGGGAGATTGCACGTTATTCCGAGTATATACGGTTGTGATTTGATTTTTTTTAAGCCTTTTATGGAACAAATATCTAGGCAAGAATTGCCACATTCCCAGGTTGGCAAACACTGGCCGTACTCACGTTTTGTCCAAGGTTTGGTTTTGTTGTTGTAAGTGAAATGTGGTTGTGCGGTGTGGCGGCAAACGTTCATTTAAATTGGACCATCTAAACAAGTTTAATTATGTGGTCATCCAAAAGCCCTGATTCTTTTTACTCTTATGGGAAATACGCCTCAAAGGTCGTATGAAAGGTTTTTTGACGTGGAATATACTATTAACGGTTGTTTGTGACGAAGGAAGAGATGTTTCGCTGCATACTGTTGGTAGCATTATCGTTAATTATATTACTGGAGATTGCACTGCAAATCGTCGCCATCTTTTTATCAACATAGATTGTTGGTGAAGTACCCATATGATTTAACATAATTTTGATAGTTTTCTCTTACCCCATTCATTTCCTCTCTTTTGTAAAAAAAAAACCAAAAAAATTTTTTTTGTCCCCCAAAAAAAAAAAAAAAAAAAAAAAACAAAAAGAGGCCGCCACCATGCGTATTTGTAGGCTTCTAGCTGTAATCCCTAGGCTAGTAGGCTACATATGTACAGTTAGTTACAGTATACTACATTTTATTTTTTGAAGGCTAATTTTGTACAATAACTTTAAAACTGTCTTGAATTTAGTTTTAGGTGATAGTTGAAAAACATATTTGGTGTTTGAACTAAAGTAGGCAGTTATAAAACATTTGGAACTAGTGGTCTTGGGGGTTGGGTTTAACTATTAAAGTCAGGCAGTTTTTCTAAGCAATTTTGAGGGGGTAGGTTCAGGATAACACGGGTATTTACTTATCACGGGGGTTCCTGGGGCCCTATCCCCCGGGTGGATAACGAGGCCCCACTGTAATTCTTATGTTAACTAAATGATATTCGACAGAATTGAACTGATATTTACATTAGAGTATACTGTATAACCTTAGTCACTGTGGAGAAACAATAAACAAGGAAATATACTGCTGAATTTAGGCTGCAAAATGTAGCTGAAGCCGAGAAAATAATGTTCAATCTTCTAATGGCTATAAATTATCATGCATCAGCAACATAGATGAAACACCCCTAACTTCATTGTGCCATTAAACTAGACCATAAATAAAATTGGAGATTCAAATATTTAAATCAAAACTACTGGACATGAAAGAACACATTTAACTACTATTGTTTTAATGTGTATGGCAGATGGGCCAAAACTTTCCCCCATGGTTATCTTTAAACAAAAATTGAAAGCTAAACAAAAATTCTTGAATGGTATCGTTGTTCAAGTTCACTAAAAAAAAAAAAAAAAAGCAAATAGCACATGATTGGTATATTTGTCTTTTTATAAAACAATAGTAACAAAAGAATAATGTATATTATTGGACACACTGATGTAAAGCATAATTATTTTAAAGATCCATGGAAAAGACGCATATTCGTTATGTTTGTAATATATACGTATTATGATACTGATATGTGAATATGACATTAACTTTATATCTTGTGAATGATGCAACCCCTTTAAAATTAGCTTTAAAATAAATTAGGTCTTCAAAAGTCACAAGATCCACAAGTATATACAGTAACCAAAAGCTAGCCTATACACAGATGGTTTTGTAATTTAGCAGTAATCTTATACTATAGGTATGAGATAAATTCATGAAAATTTGCCTTAATGTTTTATCTCATCTTATCTGAAGGTCATCTTTTACACAAATATATATAGAGGAAAAAAAAAAAAGGAATGTGCTTACTTACAATTTTTGGAAAAAATGGAGGAAACAGGCACACAGCAAATGATGACGTCAATGTACCAGACAATAGAACTAGCAGCAGCAACCATTGTTTGCCAGTGTACCCCCATAATGATCCAGGACTACTCACTGCAATAGACTGACCATCCTGGGGTAGCTGAGAACGCTTACCACTTCGTCTTTTCCTTCTTCCCCTTGAAATGGGGAGAAAAGTAGATTTTTCTTTCTCAGCAGGCTCTGTAGTACGTGCATAAATATTTCCACCTGTATGGTCCACTAAATAAAAATAAATAAAAATTCATACTTCAATATACCTTGGTTTATCAAAATGAAATCTGCAAGTAATCCAAGAACTCCAACATTGACAATTTATTTTTTAAAGATAGTATACGGATATAATAATATTCACCAACTAAAAACAAGATTTGCATAGTTTGCCCAATTAGTGTAGTACTTTGTTCATTGAGGGGCTAAAAACATTACACCAGAGAATAACTTGCACTTCCCTAACCACACAATTTTTATATTCAATGGCATCTGCTCTCCCCACAAGGTATCTTAATGACAAGCCAAAGGAAAAAAAGTGATAGACTTGACAACCTACATATAATATATGACTACAGAATACTTGAATACCCTACTTTCCTGAATTACTTGAATTCCAGAGAGAGAGAGAGAAATATACTTGTACATACTTGTATAACAAATATTTTAGTTAGCCTTGGGTAAAAGAAAATGTTTAATACAGTAGTTGCTTATTTATTATGAATATGGTTATCTCTATTCTGAATGTTTAAAAAAATGTCATTTATCCACAAAGCTGCAACTACAGCATTCCCATTGCTTTGGATATTATTGTACAATAAAACTATATATAAAGGCTGATTGTAGGGTACTGTATACATGTTTACCCTATCATATAATAACCTCTTTTACAGAAGACATTTAAAATTTTGTGAATTACAACTTAAGTAGGAATCCAAGACCCAAAACCTGTGTAAGTCATGAGCCATAATATTCTCATTCCTTTCAAGGGTGAGAAAATGTTTTAAACTTAAGGAAAAGTACTCTCATCTCACAGAGTATACTGTGCGGGACTTATCTTAGTCATCAAAAGGTCTTGTCTAAGATGTGGGACCAATCTCCTCAGTCACCTTCTTTTTGGTTCTAGTTAGACAGCATGTAATAGATAACACATTTCCCTCATCAACTTATGAGGCGTTCATCTATATTCTAGCGACAAATGGCAAAGTTTGATTTCCAAATTATAGGATAATCTCAGGACAAAGGCTAGACCTTCACTAACCATGAAAATGCTACAGAGGAAGGGAGTTTTTTTCAATGATAAGTAATACGGACGCTTTGTTTGGATATGACAATGATAGCTTAGTAGACCTGAACTAATTCTGTTGATTAAACACTTTCTGCAATCACTTTTTATCAAAGCATCGGATAAAGGCAAGTCTATATTTTATAACCCACCTATTTTTTGCAATTATTATTTTGTATCCCAGTTCACTAGATCTGCTACATGTTGGAGTAAAAGTGAGTTTCCTATGCCAGAGCCATCAAAATAGCAGGTAATGGTTTTGAAGACAATATGTACTAGTGACTAACCTATGTAGTCATGAGGCTCCACTCACACTACAGAGAAGTTTAGCTACATATGGGGAAAACATCGCTTGACTGTGGCCTTGCCCACTTGCCAATGAAATTAATTCATTAATATTAGTACCTATGCTTCAGCAATATCAGTGATGACAAACAGGATTTGTCATCTCCTTGATTGCATTATTATTCTCGATAATTTTATTATTGAACTAAGGAACCTCCATAACGAAGCTATAATATTGAAGATTAAAAGCCACAGTAGTGTTCAAATATAACATTGTACAATGCTAAAAATTACTAAGAGAGACTTTCGGATACTGCCCCGTATCCCTCTTTAGTCCTAGGGATACGGAGCAGTATTCTAAAGTCTCTCCTAGTATTATTGAGCATTGTACAATAATATATTTTTACACTAATGTGGCCTTCAATTGTCAATTTTATTATTACTACAGTGATCCCTCATTTATTGCGGTTAGTGGGGACCGGAACCCATCGGGATAGGTGAAAATCCGCGAAGTAGGATTGGCCACCCTAGGAATTTCGGTATACGTCTGGATACCAGAATGTTTAAAATATGTATATTTATACTTTAAATTATTATTTTATTTTTACTTAAATATTTGTTAATTATAAAACCTTAACTATTACTCTCGTCTCTCCGTCCTCTCTCTTCTCTCGTCCATCTCTATTTCCTTCTCTCCAACATCTCTCTCATACGATACTAATTTGGTGGGTTCTAACAACTCACCTCAACAATGGAACAGTAATTATATTGAGACTTGACTAGGCAAATTGACGACAGGTGAAAACAATTGACGACAACGACTATCACAAACCGCTATCGCCAGTTCGATGAATGTGATGATGAATGATGATGAATGTGATGGAATAACTATGATGCTGGGTGTTACTGGCTCATGGTATAATTGAGGCCTTTTAAATCAGTTTCAGGAACGTGGACCATCCTCCCAACATCATAATATTGGCGCTAGGATTGTCAACATTTGCTTCTGTATTTGAAGAGGACAAAGAAGGCTGGTGGTTGGCCAGAAAGGCTAGGCCCATGATTCCAACTTGTAGAGGCTTCAGGTCACGATCGGAAGGCAAAATCTTGCTGCTGGAGGCGCTGATGGTGTAGCTGGGGTTGGCGGGGTTTTTAACCTTGGGGAGAACACCCCATGGTGATGGGTAGTTGCTGTCATTTTTTCTTTTTGCTGCAAAAAAAGGGATTTTGACCGTAGGAAAAATCTATTTCTGGCGCGGAGGCCGTGGTCGTCCCAGTGAAATATTAATGTCTGCTTTAGCCACTATTTCCTAAAAGTAAAATTAATTGCTATAATACCAAAACCAGAAGAACTCTGCTAAACTTGGAACATGTCAGAAGCCCCTCTGACCTATCGCCTCCCTAATCCTATGATAAAAGGTGGTCGGTATTAAAAGAAACTGGGGCGAGTGTTAAACACTACCCACAGGGGGGCAACCCCTTCTTACAAGGACATGATCCCGGTACAACAAACTCCTTGCCATGTTGCCACAATTGTTGCAATGGGTTCTGCCAGGGTAAGGCCTCTCGCTCTTCAATTTTTTTTCGTCCTTGTCTTCTTCATTCACTTGCGAGACTTCTTCATCTCAAAAGGAGGTCTTCATCTTGTTCAGTGGGTCTGGAGTGGGCATCGCTAAGGCCGTTGACCGTCTTCTTTTCCATCCAGTGTCCAATGGAATCCGTCCATATCCCTGATGATTGAGGAGACCAGCCTCACCACCTTCCTCCACTGCCGAGCTGATGAACTTCAATCAGGAGTGAAGCCTGCAATAGTCATGCACCATGTTTAGGAACCATAATTTCTTTCCTAGCAAGGATTTTATGGTTCTCCGTTTTCATCATGTCCTTCAATGCTTGGCTGGATTAATTCGTTAAGAGACATGATGCAATGTCGTAAGTTATGCCAGTACTTTTTTTCAAGGTGAAGCCTTCGTTGGTCGTCAACTGCTGTGATGAATGGCCCCGGCCAACCGGGGTGGAACGAATTGGGAGTGCCTTTTCAAAGTCACAAATGACACCTTGATCCATCGGCTGAATTAGAGTGTGGTTGCCAGCAGGGCAAGGGCAAAACTATCCTGAAAAAACCCCGGGCCATTAACTGCAGGGTCTGTTGTTTGCAAATGGCCTCCCTGCCACATCCCAAATCAAAAGAATGGAACCTTAATAGGGTGAGCCCTTCTTTTTTATGACAGGCTAGATACCAGCTTCACCTGGGAAATGAAAGCCAATGCGGAGTAACCATTCGAGGGTTTAGGGGCTTTCGTTATCCAGGCCTTAAAGTTATGTTATGCCAATACCAAGTACACTGGGGAGCCAGAGAGCCTTAATTTTAGTTTTGTTTAAGGCCCGTGGGCGAGGTTTTTTGGCCTTTTAATAAATAAAGGCATGGCTTAAAGGCAATAAAGCCTGCAGTATTGCGGACACAAAAATGAGAGTGACATGGATCCTTGGTGGGCCTTGAAGACCTGGCTTCTTTCTTCTCTTCCCCATTATCCTTGAAAAGGGTAATATGGCTACGAGAAGGCAATCCTCTTCCTTCCAAAAGAGGCCTGTCCTCGCTCCATTGCTTAAAAAACTTGCTCATGGAAGGTAGGCTGCCATCCAGTTAACTGATGAGCTTAGGGAACTCATCCTATCCTCCCCGTAACGATAGAGGCAGCATCAGTGTTGGCAGAGGCAGCCTCACCATCAAATCAACCCGGGCTTTTTGGCTATGGAGGCCAATATCTATATTGAAATCTATTGAACCAGACCCCTTTGCTGGCTGTAAAGGAGCCTCTTCCATCGAAGAAGTGAATCACCTCCATGGAAGAGCTTAGTACTGGCTTGAGGTTTCGTCCAGGATCATCTTCAGGTTGGTTTCTTCAGCATCTCCGTTTGTGGTCATCGGGCAAAGGTTTTGATCATCGCGATTTGGCCTTTGTCCTGGATCAAATTAGTGCCCAAAAAAAATAATCAATAAAATCACGTTTTTTTTTTTTTCCTTGCAATCAGCAAACCCACAAGGGTTAATGCCAGCTTCCATTTTTACAATTCCTCTTATTACGATTAACGCAGTTATTACCAATACGTTTTGCAAAAAAATACTTTTGCTTTCTTTATTGAAGCTTATTGCAGCAGTTTTTTGCAAGATGTTAGGCGTTACTTATGTAGCACCCACCGTCGATTCATTCCCACTCCATATGGCGTGGCCAGCTGTCTTCCCTCCGGTATAACTTCTGGCCTCTTTTAAAAACATATCTAAAACGTTTGAACCGTTTTCAATGTGGTCATCTTCCGTCCTCTTGGCGACTCACTAGAGGAATCTTTCGCTAGGGGCATGGCGCTTAGGAGGCCATTTGTAAGGGCTTAACGAAAAGTTAATTTCAAGCACATCACTAAGATACACGAGAGACAGTTGACAGCGTGAACGAGAGTGGCGAGATACAACAGGGGAAGAAGCTGAGAGAGGATGCAATGATACGCAGCCAATCATCTCACTGGATACATCCACTTGTGTGCTCATTTCATTCATTTCGATCTCGCGCTGGGAACCAATCACGTGCCTTGTTCTTAAGTGCTCTCGTGGGCTATGTACAAAAAGCCCTTACCGTAGAGAGCTTTCTCTTTCTCTGCGTGATCAATCCTGGGTCCGTTTCCTTTTCATCCTTACTGACGCATCATTGATGAAACAACACTGGGCTTTCCTGCCAATATGGCCTGCTGTATTGGCTGTATTTTTTTATTTGTTATTTTTTTATTTTTTTATGAATAGTTTTGAAAAATCAGGCGAATGCACTTAGGGAGGGCCCCGTGAAAACTTGAACCACAAAGTGGCGAAGGATTACTGTATTAAGTTAAGTAGAGGATTCATTGCAACTTACCAAAGGCAAGATTTTCTTAATTAATTCCCTACTTTGTAGCAAATAAGAAAGGATTGATTGTGTCTATTAAACCCTAGTGTAAAGGAACTACGGCCATTATCGCAAAATTCCTCGGTTACATAAGTTCTACAATAGCGTTGTTCTTACGTTCCCTCCTCGAGAAGCGTTCCAGCAGCTTTCCGCCTAATGTATATATCTTTAAGAATCATATTTTAATGGTACCCTTTTATTAATACTTTTCTCTAACATTCTAAGTTATATGTCTCTGCAACAGAAACACAAATTGGCTCTCGCCGAACCCACTTTTACTACTTTTCGTGGGTCGGATAACCCAACATTTCCCCTCCCGCATGCCTGATATTTCCGCTTTGTTTCCGCGCGGATAACCCTTCCGTGGTAATACCCAGGCCCCCTGAGAGTCGCGGTGTTTGATTTCCCTATCCTGTTACCCGTAAATCCTCAATTGACGTTCTTGTACCATTTACCCAACTCTTGTCATCGTGCCTCAACGGTCTGGTGACCCCTTCCCTCGGCCCCTTTCCCGGTCCGATGTAACCGGTGACCCAAGTGGTTTTGGTTTTTGGCTCGAGCCATTAAGGGACTCAAACTAACTGTCGCTCACCCTTCAGAGCATTCTGAGCGGCATCCACACGGCGCCTCAGTTTAGATCTCTGAAAGCCCTCTACCAGTGGAAAAAACAAACCCAACACCTCTAAACAGGACTAAATAAATACGGTCATACTTCCCCAAGGTTGTTTTGTTAGCTTTCCTCAAACGGTTTTATGGGCCCCGCCAGTTTACGACTCCTGTCGACCGTTTTTTTGTGAGAGTGGCTAATAATGGATCCAGACGTTTTTGTTTTTCGGGCGAGAGAAGACCAGGCCTCCTCTGGACCCTCAACTGCAGCCTTGCCACACGAGAGCTGCTGCTGAAAGCTGTCAAATTGGGCCCCCACCTTCCCAACCAGTGAACCCCCAATCGTATTGGTTCATCCGAGCTGAAGAGCAATTGTCCTCACGGGTCCACGGGACTCACGGACAAGGTTACTGGAAGTTTGACCTCGTCCATGTCAGCCCTACCCGACAGAGGTATTCGACCGCGAATAACCCCCTGGCGGGGGTGTTGACCGGTCAAGAGGCAAACAAGACCGATCCTGGTACCCACCCTTGACGAATTAAAGTACAAAGACTCGTTGACAGCCTACTCCACAACCACCCAGATCCGCGGAGAAAGAAAGCTGGCCCGCGCCCCCATCAGACCTTGTCCTTGTCCAAACCCGATGCAAGGCGCCGACCCCTCAGGATGCCTGGGACACGGTGTGGGCCTTCCTCCAGCCTGCAATTCCCGAAGTAGGTCCCGATGGGAAGAAAAAAGGAAATCCTGGCCTGAGGCCACAGCGAAATATTCCTGCGGCAACTGGAGCCAGATGTCCGAGGACAGCTAACGTAATGCATAACACCCGGTTTCCTTTTTTTCCTCCCTTTCCCCGACGACCGAAACTATTGGACGGAAGGCTGAAAAAGCTGACCCACTCGTCGAGCAGGGCCTGCAAGGCTAGGCTTCGCCGCTCCCCACCCACCCCCGATAACCTCCATTGTCCCTAAGCCGCAGAGAAGGGAGAAGACGACAACGACCCAACGCAAGAAGATCTCGCCAAGTGACCCAGAGGAAGTTACTCCCGCCCACCACGCAATCAGGGGCGGGCGCAAAAGCTCCTGGTGACCAATACCTATATCCCAGGAAGTTTTCCAGAACCGGTACTTCAAGAGATTGCGAAAAGCCCCTGCCCCGGCACCTTCCATTTCCTCAGCCAAAAAACAGTGACGGGCAGGACAAAACCCAGTCCGCCCATGGCTTTCTTTTTATAGCAGTGGCCATCGTCGAACCACACGGCGTAGGGTTTTATTGGTCCGCGATGCTTCTCCTCCGCTAGAGGATGACTTGGTGGGACACAGGGTGGGCCGATGCCACTCTATATCCCTTATTCCCATTCCCGCCATCAGGAAAAGACCGCAGCTGACGGGCCTGACAACACAATTGCCCTCGTCGCCTGCAAAATGGGACCCCCTCAACCCCGTCCTTCCTTCTACGGCACTGAGTCCCTCGAGATTATCCATCTTGGGGGCGCAACTAACGTCTGGGCGTTTTCACCATTGCATAAGCGTCAGGATTCCACTTAACTGGGGGGCCAGATTTCCTGGGCGGGCATAATAAAAGAAGAACGGCCTGCCTGGTTGATGTGGGTCCGCAAACGCCTCCTCGGACAATGGGACATGCCGTTGTCCCCTGCCTACCCGCTTGCCAGCAAGGTGCCTAGGCACCCCCACCTTTTGTTTGGCCCCCGCATCCCCCCCCGCCCCCCCCCCCCCCCACACAAGTACAAAGCAACCCTCCTACAGGCAATTCCCCGAAGTTTTTCAAACCGGAAAACTTCGTCAACGTGGCGTGGGACCGATGCCCAACCACGGAAATATTATTCCCCCACATCACCACCACGGGAGTGGCCCACTGAACGCACGCAAAGTTCCAAGTTCCGATGACTTCCCTCCCGGGCCGCCTTCATTGGATGCAAAAAAGGGTGTTCAACGCCCTTGGGCTTCACCCCTCCCCAACATGGCGTACGGAAGCCTGATGGCCACCTGCTTAACCCGGGCCCTGCGGGAGACTACAGGAGACTCCAACCTCAACCTACGATCCCCGATCACTATACCCCTTGGCTAAACAATACAGGTACTTGAACCGGGGCCTCCCACTACCATGGGCAGCAAAAAATATCTTCACAAAAAATGGACCTTTTAAAAATTAAAAATGATTATTGTTTAAGGATACAACTAAATGTTTTGTACATACTTACCTGGCAGAATATATACTTAGCTATAGACTCGGTCGTCCCGACAGAATTTCAAAACTCGCGGCAACACGCGACAGGTAGGTCAGGTGATCCACCATTCCCGCCGCTGGGTGGCGGGTGGGTCTGGAACTATTCCCGTTTTCTAAGCCATAATTTCTCTTACACCTGTCTCCTGAGGGGAGGCTGGGTGGGCCATTAATCGTATATATCTGCCAGGTAAGTATGTACAAAACTTTATTGTATCTTAACAATATCATTTTTGTACAAGTAACTTACCCAGCAGATATAACTTAGCTGATTGGCACCCTTGGTGGCGGGCAAGAGACAGCTAAAAACCAAAATAATACTTAACTAAATACATTAAAAAACAGGGAAAAAACAACCTATGTTCTTGGATAACATAATCCATAGTTTCCTACCTTATTGGGCTGAAGACTTCATGACTACTGTCGATGAGTCTGCTTGCCTCAAGTGTTTTCAACGAGGAATGAACCTATGGTTGAATAACTCTTTGGATCGTGTCAATGGGGGCTAGCCCGCTTACGCGACAGAGCCTATACTGGATCGTACCAATGGGGGCTGACCCACTTACATGGTAGAGCCTTGACCTTTTGTCATATCAATGGAGACTCGCCCTCTTACATGACAGAGTTAAGGTTATTAAACAAATCACAAAGAGCACTGAAGCCAATCCGATCACCTGACCATGTTTAGTCTTGTTACAATCTATGAATTGTAAGAGGGTCCCTATTCCCTCTGACAATTAACCAATAAAAAACACAACCACCAATAACATTAATTTAGCCTTAACTAAATAGGAAGGATTAGCCTCAGCCCCTTCTCCCAGCACTGAATTCGCCGAAACATACGCTCCCAACCAGAGCAAAAGCACTTTTGTCGTACGAAATTTTTAACATCTCTTAGGTAATTCGAGGCGAACACCGAATTACATCTCCAAAATGTCGACTCTATAAGAGCCTGAAGCGACCATGTTTTGTGAAATGCCATCGACGTAGCTATGCTCTCACTTCATGAGCTCTCACTCTAGAACCTTTTAAATGCTCTTCTTCGCATTTATTTGGTGACTTCCCTTATTACATCTTTATGAAGAATGTAAGGGCGTTCTTAGAAATCGACTCTCTTTTTCGGATCTCTTACAGAGCACCAAAGACTTTTTTCTGTACCATTCAGCAACTTCTTCTTCTCCAGGTAGACTGAGTGCCCTGACTGGACACAAAGTCCTTTCTAGTTCTCTCCCTGTTAAAGAAGATATTCCTTTTATCTCAAAGCTTCTTGGCCAGGCTTTGAGGGATTTTTCATTTTTCGCTAGAAAAAATGGTTTGAAAGGAGCAAATCGCTGAATCTTTCTTAAACCCCACTTTACCTTCCAAAGCTTGCAACTCGCTCACTCTCTTGGCTGTTGCTAAACGCAAAAAGGAATAAAGACTTTCTTGTTAAGTCCCTAAACGAAGCTGCGTGAGACGGTACGATTTTTCCGACATTAGGAACTTGAGGACCACATCCAAGTTCCAGCTAGGCTTCTTGATTACATGTTCTTTCGTGGTCTCAAAAGACCTTATAAGGTCATGAAGATCTTTATTGTTTGTCAGCTCTATTCCTCTATGTCGAAAAACGGAGGCCAGCATACTTCTGTAACCCTTCACTGTTGAAACTGCCAGGTTACAGTCTTTTTCTCAAATATAGGAGAAAATCTGCGATTTCAGTTACAGAGGTACTGGAGGAGGATATTTTCTTTCCCTACACCATCTTCTAAACAACTCCCACTCGACTGATATACTTTAGAAGTGGAGACTCTTCTGGCTCTTGCAATAGCCTTCGCCACTTCTCGTGAAAAGCCCCTTGCTCTGACAAGTCCTTCGACAGTCTGAAGGCGGTCAGACTTAGAGCGGGGAGGTTTTTGTGAAACCTGTCGAAGTGGGGTTGTTTGAGAAGATCGTTCCTTAGTGGAAGCGATCTTGGAAAATCCACTAACCACTCCAGCACCTCTGTGAACCAATCGAGAGCCGGCCAAAAGGGAGCGATGAGGGTCATTCTTGTTCCTTCCGAGCAAGCGAACTTCCTCAACACTTCTCCTACTATCTTGAAAGGAGGGAAGGCGTACGTGTCCAAGCCCGTCCAATCTAGCAGAAAGCTGTCTACTGCTACTGCTTGAGGATCCGAGATCGGGGAGCAATAGGTTTCTAATCTGTGGTTCTTGTTGGTCGCGAACAGGTCTATATTGGGCCTTCCCCACAGATGCCACAGTTGTTGGCAAATCTGAGGATTGAGAGTCCATTCCGTGGGTAGGACTTGATCTTTTCTGCTTAACAGATCTTGCCCGGAGCATTTTTCTCTCCCGGCCCTGTACAAATCTTGTGAGGAGAGAGATCTTCCTTTCCTCCTGTGCCCAAATCAGCAGATCCTTTGCTGATTCGTACAGGGAAAAGGAATGCGTCCCCCCTTGCTTCTTTATATAAGCGAGGGCTGTTGTTGTTGTCCGAGTGAATCTGAATCCCAGACCTGAGACCTGTTCCTCGAAATGAACCAAAGCTAGATGAATGGCAGTTAGCTCTTTCTTGTTGATGTGCCAGGACACTTGTTTCTCCTTCCCAAAATGCCTGACACTTCTTGCGAACCTCGGGTCGCTCCCCACCCTGAATCTGAGGCGTCTGCAAACAACGCTAGGCGCGGGTTCTGTAGCGAAGGGAGATTCCTTTGCTTAGTTTCTGTGGATCTAACCACCAACGGATATTCTCCTTGATCCGTTTCGAGATTGGAAAAGTCTCTCCCAGATTGTTGGACTTCCAATCCCACTTCTCCTTCAGGTAAAATTGAAGGGGTCGTAGGTGAAGTCTTCCTAAGGAAACTAACTGTTCCATCGAGGAGAGGGTCCCAAGCAAGCTCATCCATTCCCTCGCGGAGGACAATGTTCTTTCCTTAAGAAGACTGACACCTTTTCTAGGCAGCGTTCTCTCCTTTCCTGTGAAGGATACGCTAGAAAAATCCCTCCGAGAATCCATCTGAATCCCCAGATAGACAATACTTTGCTGGGGAGTCAGCATGGATTTCTCGTGATTTACCAAAAGTCCTAAGGACTTGTCAACTTTAGAGTCACTAAAAGGTCCTCCAGACATTTTTCTCCGATTGGGCTCTATTAGCCAATCGTCCAGATATAACGAGATCCTGATCCCTTCCAGATGTAGCCAATAAGCTACATTCTTCATGATGTCCGTAAAGACTTGAGGGGCAGTCGAAAGTCCGAAGCACATCGCTCGGAACTGGAACACTTTCCTTGGAACATGAACCTCATGATATTTCCTTGCTGCCGGATGAATTGGCACATGGAAATACGCATCCTGAAGGTCCAGGGACACCATCCAGTCCCCTGGACGAAGAGCAGATAGAACAGAGGAAGACGTCTCCATTGAAAATTTCTTCTTCAAGACAAAGAATTCAGGGCACTGACGTCTAGAACTGGTCTCCATCCCCCCGATGCTTTCGGTACCAGAAATAGCCGATTGTAGAATCCTGGGGACTGGAGATCTTGAACCAGTTCTACCGCTTCCTTGGACAATCATGTTTCCACTGCTTGCAACATAGCAAGCTTTCGGACCGGATCCGAGTATCTGGCGGTTAACTCCCTTGGAGTTGTCGTCAAGGGAGGATTTTCCCCTGAAGGGGATTAAGTATCCTTTTTTCAGATAGAGAGGGACCAGGAGTCCGCTCCCTTCTGCGCCCAGACTTTGGCAAAGTGGAGTAGCCTGGCGCCTACTTTCGTCTGGAGGACTTGCTGTTCATCTAGACTTCCCGAAGGACCTTCTAGATGGTCTACTCTTTCTCTCTGGTCTTCGACCTCTAAGAGGGGCTCTAGAAGGGGAGGCCCCTCGAAAGGGCTGAACAAAAGAGGTCTCTCTTCTTCTCTATCGGCACTGCCGGCCTAAACTTCTTGGCTGAGTGCGTGAGTAGATCTTGAGTTGCCTTCTCGTAAGAGATTTCGAAACCTCTCTAACCGTTTCTTGTGGAAAAAGGTGCGGGGATAAGGCAGCAAAAAGAGAGTGTCCTTTGCAAGGGTGATACTGCTCTTGCTAAGAACGAGCTAAAGACAGATCTCTTCTTCAAAACTCCCGTTCCAAAAAGAGAGGCAACTTCCACAGAACCGTCCATGACCGCTCTGTCCAGGCAAGCCAGGACGCTCGGAAAGTTCCTCCATGGAAACAAAGTCCGTGTCCTGAGCTCTCTTCGCTAATGCTCCTAACGCCCAGTCCATAAAATTGAAGACTTCTAGGGTTTTAAATAGGCCCTTTAGAAGGTGGTCCAGCTCACACATGCCCCAAGTCGCCTTAGCAGACAGCAACGACTTCCTCCTAGAAGAGTCCACTAAGGACGCAAAATCCGCATCCGCGGAAGAAGGTAGACCCTAACCCCATCGGTTCTTTGTCTCGTACCACCTTCCTGGTTGCTGTTAACTTGGAAGGAGGGCAGAAAAAACTGTCTTGCCCGCTTCCCTTCTGGAAGTCAACCACTCTGAAAAAAAGTTTTCAAAGCCTTTTTCATACAAAGAGCGGGGCGCATCTTAACGAAGGAAGACGATTTGAGAGCTTTAGTGCTGGACATCAACGATCCTGGTGAAGGAGGGTCCGCAGGATGAAGGGAGTCTCCGAACTCCTTTAGCAGCAAAAGAGAAAGTCTCTTGTAGTCGCCGAAACTGCTACATCTACAGGCTCTTCGTCTTCCGATACCTGATCCAACTGATCTACAGAAGGAGATCGTTTTGGAGTGATCTGGCTCTTCCCGGGAGAAGAACTCCTTTCCCGAGAAGGGGAGCGCGGAACATTAGCACTCCTATATCGAAGAGTGAGGCTCCTGTCTGTCTGCACACTCTTGTGCCTACTAGATTCTTGTTGTCTAGGTTCTCCGGTTCGTGGCGCTTGCTAGGCTCCTGGCGTCCTGATTCAGGGCGCTTGATCCCCGCGTCCTGATTCCTGACGCTTAACAGGCTCTTGGCGCCCTGACTCCTGACGCCCTGACTCCTGGCGCCCTGACTCCTGGCGCCCTGACTCCTGGCGCCCTGACTCCTGGCGCCCTGACTCCTGGCGCCCTGACTCCTGGCGCCCTGACTCCTGGCGCCCTGACTCCTGGCGCCCTGACTCCTGCGCCCTGACTCCTGGCGCCCTGACTCCTGGCGCCCCTGACTCCTGGCGCCCTGACTCCTGGCGCCCTGACTCCTGGCGCCATGACTCCTGGCGCCCTGACTCCTGGCGCCCTGACTCCTGGCGCCCTGACTCCTGGCGCCCTGACTCCTGGCGCCCTGACTCCTACGCCCTGACTCCTGGCGCCCTGACTCCTGGCGCCCTGACTCCTGGCGCCCTGACTCCTGCCTGGCGCCCTGACTCCTGGCGCCCTGACTCCTGGCGCCCTGACTCATGGCGCCCTGACTCCTGGCGCCCTGACTCCTGGCGCCCTGACTCCTGGCGCCCTGACGTCCTGGCGCCCTGACTCCTGGCGCCCTGACTCCTGGCGCCCTGACTCCTGCGCCCTGACTCCTGGCGCCCTGACTCCTGGCGCCCTGACTCCTGGCGCCCTGACTCCTGGCGCCCTGACTCCTGGCGCCCTGACTCCTGGCGCCCTGACTCCTGGCGCCCTGACTCATACCGTCCTGATTCCTGCCTTCTAGCAGAATCCTGACGTCCTGAATCCAGCGTTCTAAGAGGCTCTTGACGTCCTTTCTTGCGTCTTGCTGCCTCTTTGCGCCTGTCTGGCTCCTGGTCCTGGAGACCCAAGGGATCCTGATACTAAATCGGTTTCAAGGTCGGTTCCTTGTAGCTAAACCGATCGAGGCTTCTTCTCGATGCGCTGTGTCTAAGAGGACGCTTCGGGGAAGCCAGCCTATAGGGCGAAAGGGCTCTTCTCTCAGGAGAACAACTCCTATCCGACGAGTCCCCGCTTGACGAAGGCGATAAACGCCCTGGAGATCGTGAGAGTTCTCTCCTATACGAAGAAGGAACGCTTAGCGGAACTCTTAACAGGGAGCGAGACATCCTTCCTCCTTGTAGAGTCCTTAGCAAAAGAGCCTACGAGCGACGCTAACTGCTCTTGCAGATTAACCAAAAACTTCTTGGTCGGATCCTGAAGAGCAGGCTCCTCTTGTCTAGTCCTCTTAGGTCCCGAAGGCCAATCCTCGGGAAAACGCTCTGGGCTGGAGTCAGCAGCGTCTCCTTTAGGCGCCTTCCAGGCTCTCTTCAAAGGGCGCGAACGGGAGGCCGAACTCCATCCTCGTTTAGGAGAGGAAGAGTCTGAGGCCGAAAAACACTCCTTCAGGACGCCTTTTCTGCGGCAATCCGAGGCAGCCTGGGACTTAACAACAGGATCTGCCGAATGGGAGGCGCCTGACCGTTGGGGATGTTTCTGCATCCTCCCTGCGGCTTTCGACATTCCTCCTCCCCTGGTCTGGGGAGTTTGGAAGAGGTCTAGGCCTAGGAGCAATGAGGAACCGTCAGACGCCCCCACCCCTCCACTGCACTGGGGACCTGCACAAGTCACTATCACCACTCTTACCTTGGTTTAGAGCTCGTAGTTGAGCTTGAAGTTTCTTAATTGAAGCTTTTACATTTTCCCTTTCTGATGAAGAATCTTTGGATTCAGAACAGGGAGAAGCAGCTGAGGCTAAGGGAAAATTGTTAGATGGAGTAGTTAATTTCTTGTTCTAAGGAGCAAGATCTACTAGATGACCTAGCTGAAGCCTTCCTCACTATCTCTCTCAAGCTTCCTAACATATGAAGATAATTCCTTCCTATTCAAGCTCCGTAAGGTTCTCGCATTCCACACAGGTGTTAATAAAGAACATTCATTCTCCCTGCATTTAGCGCAAATACTATGCGGATCTAATGCCGATTTAGGCAGCCTAACCTTACAGTCTTCCTACTGCAAACTCTAACATAGGTGAAGCCTTAGCGTCAGACATCGTGAAAGAGTAGTCAAAACCAAAGTCGAAAAACAGTCCACAATAAGCGTATGCCAAGCCAGAGAAAAAACAGAATACGTCACCAAAAAACCAATCCAAATTCTCGGCAAACGAGTTGAAATCAAGATGGAGGAACTAACAATAGGTGTTGTCCGTTCAACCGACAGAGAAATTATGGCTTAGAAAACGGGAATAGTTCCAGACCCCTACCCCGCCACCCAGCAGCGGGAATGGTGGATCACCTGACCTACCTGTCGCGTGTGCCGCGAGTTTTGAAATTCTGTCGGGACGACCGAGTCTATAGCTAAGTATATATCTGCTGGGTAAGTTACTTTGTACAAAATCTTATTTTCAGGTTCCGGTGCATCCCGAGGACGTTCCCAAGACCGCCATCATCACGCCCTTCAGCTCCTACATCTTCCATTACTCCACCTTCGGCCCGAGAAACGCTGGGGCCACCTTCCAGCACCTGATGGACAGAATCCTGGGGGACCTGCCCTTCTGCATCTGCTACGTCAACAATATTTTGGTCTTTTCCAGGTCCCCGGAGGAGCACCTACACCATGTCCGAGCGGTTCTGAAATGCCTGCAGGAAAACGGGCTGGTCGTCCGATTCGACAAGTGCACCTTCGGCGCCGAGAGGGTGGACTTCCTCAGACACGAGATCTCTGCAGCAGGCATGCGCCCCATGGCCTCGAAGGTGGACGCGGTGCAGAAGTTTCCGACCCCAACTTCGGTCAAGGCCCTGCAATATCGGGATGGTGAATTACTACCGCCAGTTCATCCCCGACGTCGCCCGCACCATGTCCCTTCTAACACAGGTCCAGAAGGGGAAACCAAAAAACCTGACGTGGGAAGCAGAACAAGCGCAGGCCTTCCACGACACGAAGATGGCCCTCGCCAGAGCCGCAACCTTGTCCCACCAGGACCCCGCGGCGCCCTTACGTCTCGCCACAGACGCCAGCAACGTCCAGGGCGGGTTCCAGCTGCTCGCCTTATACAGTAAAAAAAACTGTCACCTGCCGAGACGAGATACAGCACATTCGACCACGAGCTCCTGGCGGTGTACTAAGCAGTGCACCACTTCCGCTACCTCCTCGAGGGCACCCCCTTCACTATCAGGACAGACCACCGACCCTTGGTGCACGCCTTCACCAAGGCGGGCGACGCCTGGTCAGCGAGACAACAGAGGCACCTGGCAGCCATCGCTGAGTTTGGCTGCACCATCCATTACGTTCCCGGTGAGAAGAACCCCGTGGCCGACGCCCTCTCGAGGATAGAGATCAACGCCGTGCACCTTGGGATCGACTAAGACGACCTCGCCCGAGAACAGGCTGCCGACCCGGAGACTGCCGCATATCGCACAGCCATCACCGCCCTCAAGTGGGAGGACGTGCCCTTCGGACCCGCAGGCACAACGCTCCACTGCGACATCAGCACGGGGTGCCCCGCACCCACTGATTCCAGCCTCCCGCAGGAGAGCCGTATTCAACGTCATACACGGACTCTAGCACCCCTCGGGCCGGACGACGATGCGCCTCCTGACAGAGAAGTTCATCTGGCACGGAATTCGGAAGGACTCCCTCGAGTGGGCCAGGACCTGCGTTCCGTGCCAAACAAGCAAAGTAAGTCGGCACACACAATCGGGCGTGGGGGAATTCCCGCAGCCGAAACGAAGATTCGGCCACATTCATGTAGACGTCGTGGGTCCCCTTCCCCCGTCAGAAGGCGCCAAATACCTCCTGATGATAATCGATCGCTCCACCAGATGGCCCGAGGCGACGCCGATGTCGGAGGCAACCACCAAAGCATGCGCCGAAGCCCTTCTCGCCAGCTGGATCAGTCTATTCAGAGTGCCGGATGATATCACAACTGACCGCGGACCCGTTTTCCTGTCGGAGTTGTGGACCGCCCTGGCCCGCCTGATGGGGACATCGGCTACACGCCACCCCCGCCTACAACCCAGCGGCTAACAGCATGGTGGAAAGGGTCCACCGATCTCTCAAGGCTTCCCTAATGGCATGCTGCACTGGCGAGGATTGAAAGAGCCAACTACCATGGGTCCTCCTTGGCCTCCAGACCGCCCCTCGGGCGAACGGCGAAGCATCACCTGCGGAGAAGGTATACAGGGAAACATTGGCAGTCCCAGGCGAGTTCTTCCTGACCAACGCCGACGACACAGACGTCTCCATCACCCGACTTCGAGAATCCGCCAGAAAATTTACGCCCTGCATCAAGACGACCTCCAACCGAACCATCCACTTCCTCCCAAAGGCCCTATCGTCCTGCAAACACGTCTTCATCAGGGACGACGCCCGCCACTAACGAGACCCTACCGAGGCCCCTTCCACGTCCTCCGACGCACCGGCAAGGCGTACTTCGTATCCATAAATGGTCGCGAGGACTGGGTCACGATCGACCGACTGAAACCAGCTTTCCTTAAGGATAAGAGTACGCCGATGCGGATCCCATAGGGCGCCTCATGCTTCCTTGGCAAGAAGTGACTCCATTGATAGCCAAACCACCCAGTCGTAGCAGAGGCCGCCTTCGGACGACAGTCGAACCCCCAGAGGATCACCTCAAGGGAAGCATCCCGTCCCCGAAAATCCCCCGAGGACTCTGAGGCCGAGGATCTACCACAGCAGCTGGTCTCGCGCACCCGGGGCCGCCTCTGCCGGCCCGCTCGCTTCCGCGAGTAGTGATCAGAAGCACTAAAAAATCATCCAACAATTACGCCCTAATTACTGTCTTAGGGGGAGAATATTTGTAAGGACAATACCTTATCGCAAATTCCTCTGTATATATAATTCTACAATAGCGTTGTACTTACTCCCTCCTCGAGAGCGTTCAGCAGGCTTTCCGCCAATGTATATATCTTGTAAGATCATATTTTATGTACTTTTATATTCTAAGTTATGTCTCGCAAGAAACACAAATCGGCTCTCGCCGACCCACTTTCACTCTCTCTCGGGTTGGATACCACATTTCCGCCCGCATGCTGTATATTTGAATTTCCCTACCTGTAATAAAGAACAGTACGCTTCTACCTGCCTCTTTGTTCACACCTCACACTGGCATCACAACATTAGGTTAAACAAATAAGTTAACCTGGTTTGTTTTACCTCAAGTTTTGACACTATGTATAGCTTTCTTTTTGCTGCAGCAAGAGATGAGTGTTGCCAAATAACTATTACCCACTAAAGAAATAATAATTATTCATGGGATTTCTTGCTCTTGCCACAAGTCTTGCTTGTATACAAAGGGCAAGCCGTAGCACAAATGCAGTCTTGCAACAATGGGGACAATTTCATATTCTAGTGGCCATTCTTGAATTTCTTGAAACCTATGTATGCTTTCTACAGACCATGAAATAAGTGTTTTTCGTAAACCACTTTTAAACCGACATGGATTTCCATGCTAATAAAGCACTATGTGTTTCTAACATTGTCCTAATTTATGGTAATACAGTGTTCCCCATGTATTCACGTGGGATGGGTACCAGAAACCCCCACCCCCCACCAATTAGCTGGAACCTGCAAATAGCTCAAACCCCCATAAGAACTCTTGAAAACTGTATTTTGTTGGTTGAAATTCAAGAAAAACCACTAAAATTTTTCATACCAGTTTTTGTTTTTAAGTTTTATCACAAAAAGTGCATTTTATGATGAAATTGATAAAAACTGGAATTTGTGGATACTTCTAAGAAAATATCGCGAATAGACTAACTTTCTGCGAATAATGAGGCTGTGTTTTCCAGAGAAATCCGCCAATACAAGTGTCTGCAAATACAGGGGGGTTCACTGTTCACAGAACTGACAGATGTGCTTAAGGGGGCCGGCCGGCTAATGCCATTCTTCAGGACAGGACTTTGATATTCATGCCACTTAATAAGGTGACTTGGGACATCTCCAAACTGCATTTGATTTTTGCCTCTGACCTTCGGTTTTGTGATGCCAGGGCGATTTATCCCGAAAATAACCATTTTTCAAATTCTATCTCCTCCCTTGATATTTAATATTAAGACCTGGGATTACTACCATATATAGACCTGATGCAGACCTCCAATCAAATGAGGAGTTTTTTTTTCTAAAAGTAATTTTTTTGCTAGATATGAATTTTTCATTATGGTAAAAAAATAAACCCTTTAAATTAAGGAAAAACAAATTTATAAAAAAAAAAGATGAAACAAAAATTGGAAAAAAAGGGTTTTCATTTGATTGTTTCTATAACGTCTTTCTGAGTATAATACCAAATTCCAATGTTATAGCTTTAAAACTAAGTGAGAAGATAGATTTTGAAGGTCAATAACTAGTTTAGAGACGGCGGGCGTTCAAAGTTTTTCTTTGTATATAACGACAATGTTAATAAATAATAATTATTATGAATGCATATTTCTTTTTTGTGTATTAATAAACCAAAACTTTTATTTATCATAATTTAATCATAAATGATGATCCCTTTGCTCATATATCATAGCTTGGGGCACTGCGTCAGGCAAGACGGGGCACTCCTTCCTACGCAACTCTCTCTCTCTCTCTCCTTCACTAACTCAGCTTATTACAGCTAATTTTCTTCTTCTGTATGTTACCTAGATGTTTTCCTAGTATTTTCCGTTTTGGCATGATGAAATTCTTGCCGAAACAAAAATAAACAAACGTAAATGCAAGAGAATGCCAAGAGGTGAAATTCGAAGTTATACAGGCAGTCCCCGGGTTACGACGGGGGTTCCATTCTTGAGAAGTGTCATAAGCCGAAAATCGTCGTAAGCCGGAACATCGTCAAAAATCCCAAGAAAACCTTACTTTTGATGCTTTGGGTGCATTGAAAACTATGTAAACTGCATTCTTATGGCATTTTTTATCAAAATAACCTTCAAATATTGATTATTTTGCATTTTTGGTGTCATATTTCATCTCCCAGATGAGCGTTGTAGGCGTTGTAACCCTGGAACATGCATCGTAACCCTGGAAATAACATCTATTGACAAGTATCGTAACCTCGGAACGTCGTAAGCCGACACCGTCATAACCAGGGGACTGCCTGTACTCTCTTTTTGCAAAGACAGTGTTAATAAATCATGATTATTATGAATTTCATATTCCTTTTTGGGTATTAATAAACCAAAACTATGTTATTTATCATAAATTAAGATTCCTTTGCTCAAAGATCGTAGCCTGGGGGACAGTGTGACGTGTCCTTTAGGCAAGACGGGGGCGTTTACTTACTATGCAACCCTCCCTCCCTCTCTCTTCACTAACTACGCTAATATCGCATATATTATGATATTTTGTAATCATATTAGAGCGAATTTTCTTCGTCTTTATGTTAGCGAGATGTTTTCCTTGTCTTTTCCTCATTGGCATGATGAAAATCTTGCCGAAACATAGATAAGCATATGTAAAAGCAAGCGAATGTCAAAGGTGAACTCAAACGTGTAGACTACTTGAAGTCTGTGGTCACACTGATCCTGGTTGAACAGTGATACTCCCCTCTGCAGCCCATGGAATCTATACAGATGCCATTTCTTACAATTTCTTTGACAATAATTATCAAAATTTACGATACAGAAGAAATATTGCATTTTCTTGTACGGATGAATGTTTCAGGCTTATTGAGTTATGCTTACTAATTACACTAACTATGAAAGTAAGAGGAATTTTGACGAAATATTTTGTATACGTATTCTCAATTGCCATATGAAGCTCCATGAATTTTTTCATGACTTTGCATTTTCGCCCTATACCCTCATATATAGGGGTTCTGGCCGGCCCGCCTTAATTAAACTGTTTCTCTTGGGGGGGAGAGAGAGAGAGAGAGAGAGAGAGAGAGAGAGAGAGAGAGAGAGAGAGAGAGAGAGAGAGTAGAGAGAGCGAGAGAGAGAGAGATTTAAAAAAAAAAAAAAAAAAAAAAAACATCTTGCCTTACTCAAGACAATACAATCAAGTGGCGTACGATATAAGACACATTGATATCACACCCCCATCCCCCTTACCTATAGATTAAAACTATTTTGAAAATCTATACAGGCAACCCTTGGTTAATGGCGGGGTTCCTTTCCTGGTCGATGCTGCTAACTGAAAATCGGTGATTCTAGCTGATCCGTGGAACTAAGCCGAAGGCCCCACTGTAACAGCACTAAAAACCTGCTTAACAGTGCCGCTAACCAAATATCAGTGCCGTTAACCAGATATCAGCGCAGAAAACCCAGTTAACCATCACCTGACAAGCCCCGTAAAACCGTTAACCCTCGTTCGCCGAAGCGGTAAAAAAAAAAATTGTCTCCCGTGTGCCGGAGGTGTTTCAGAGTGAGCGCGGAAGCGGAAAATTTTTGTTTTTCAAAAAATCACAGCGCGCTTAGTTTTCAAGATTAAGAGTTCATTTTTGGCTCCTTTTTTTGTCACTGGCTGAAATTTAGTATGCAACCATCAGAAATGAAAAAAATTATCATCATCATATATAATTAATGCGATATATGATAGCGCAAAAACGAAATCTCATATATAAATTGTATTCAAATCGCGCTGTGAGCAAAACCAGTTTTAAATGTAACAAGTTACTTTTTTTTTTTTTGTAATTTAACTAGTAACTTGGCCAATCATTTTGTATATAAAACAGGACATTGTAAAACAATAAAAGCAAAGCAACAGAAAAAGAATATCACCAAAATAATTGCGCATGAATTCATAACGCGCTGACGTAAACAAATATTTTTTTCAAAAATTCACCATAAATCTAAATATTGTCCTAGAGACTTCCAATTTCTTTCAAAATGAAGACAAATGATTGAATATTACTATACTGTAAGAGTATTAGCTTACAATTGCAGTTTTCGACCATATCTGATGAGTTAAAATTGACCAAATGTCGAATTTTTTTATATATATTTTTTTTTATATGCAATTATTTTGGAAATAAGAAAAGCTACAACCTTCAAATATTTTTCGTTTTATTCTACATGACATTGCGCACATTTTCAAATATAAAACTATGAAATGCCTAATATGAAACGGAGCAAATATTCCGAGAATGGTACGTGCGCATTTCGGAGATTTGTGAAGGAGAATCCGCGCGCGGAGGGAAGGAAAGATTTTTTTAAATTCACCATAAATCTAAATATTTTGCTAGAGACTTCAAATTTGTTTCAAGATGAAGTTAAATGACTGAATATTACTAGACTGTAAGAGTTTTAGCTTACAATTGCGTTTTTCGACCATTTCGGTAGAGTCAAAGTTGACCGAACGTGGTTTTTTTTTCTATTTATCGTGATTTATATGCAAATATTTCAAAAATGAGAAAAGCTAAAACCTTCAATTATTTGTTGTTGTATTCTACATGAAATTGTGCACATTTTCATAAATAAAACTTTATGTAACGGCTAATTTAAAATGGTGCAAACATTACCACAATCGCATGTATGATTTTTTCGGAAGAGTTACCGCGCAATGTAAAAATGTTATTTTTTTCATAAATTCACCATAAATCGAAATATTGTGCTAGAGACTTCCAATTTGTTGCAAAATGAAGGTAAATGCTTGAATATTACTAGAATATAAGCGTTTCAGCTTACAATTACGTTTTTCAACCATTTCGGTAGAGTCAAAGTTGACCGAAGGTTGAAATTTTGGCAATTATCGTTATTTATATGAAAATATCTCAAAACTGATAAAAGCTACAACCATGGGTTGTTTTTAGTTGTATTTTGCATGAAATTGTGCACATTTCCATATATAAAACTTTATATAACAGCTAATTTTAAAATGGTGCAAACATTACCACAATCGCATGTATGATTTTTTCTGGAAGAGTTACCGCGCGGACGTAAGGAAAAGTTTTTTCATAAATTCACCATAAATCAAATATGTTGGGCTAGAGACTTCCAATTAGTTGCAAATTAAGGTAAATGATTGAATATTACTAAAATATAAGAGTTTTAGCTTACAATTGCGTTTTTCGACCATTTCGGTGAGTCAAAGTTGACCGAAAGGTTGAAATTTTGGCAATTATCGTTATATAATGAAAAATATATCAAAATTGATAAAAGCTACAATCATGAGTATTTTATTGTTGTATTCTACATAAAAATGCGCACATTTTCATATATAATACTTCATGTAATGGCTAATTTACAATGGTACAAAAACAAAACAACCTTGAATCACGTGAACTCCCAGGGCCATCCCCCAAGGCGCGTGGATTTCAAAAAGCTTTAGGCTGGTAGGCCTTATAAAGTATTTTTCCGCGAATTTAAAAAAAAAAACTTTTGTAAGTAGACGTTAAAAAAAAAAAACTTACGGGTCCAGTCGGCCACAAGGGAGACAAAAAATGGCGACGTTAAAATACGTTCCAGTCGGCGGTTAAAGGGAGGGTTAAAACTGGGGGCGGGATGCCTGTACTATTTACAATATATTAATTTGCTTTAAAAAATTTTGTATTGCCCAAGATGACATTTAATCATATCAAACAACCATTTGGTAAAGTATAGTCGAGGATACACTATACAAATGTCACTGATACACATTACTATTGCAGATGGTTGGGTGGGTAAACACAGCTTGAACCTCATTTTCTTATGGGTGGTATGTGCAGCTTTAAGCACATTTTCTCAAGTAAAAAAGTTAATGTTAATGAAACGCATGGTAATGCAATGTACTTCCAAAAATAAGGAAGTTTGAAATTCTCAGTGCTTGAATACCATGGAAATCCATAAGTGTTTAAAAGTAGTTTACGAAAAACACTAAGTCATGGGCTCTGAAATTCATAGAAGGCTGTGTAAGTGTATCAATTCACCAGTTACTGTTAGTGACTTATGTACTGCCTTCCTAGTGGATGAGCGGAGCCTCATGACGTCATACTCTGTTTATGTCGCGAAAGGTTTTAGACTCCTTTTCTGTGATTTTCTCATTCAGTGACTATTTTACTCCATAAATATAAAAACTATCGTACTTAGGTACCAAATACTGCTTGCAAAAAGGAGGTAGGGTTATAAAATATACACTTGCCAACTTTCACCTTTATCCGATGCTTTGATGAAAAGTTATTGCTGAAAAACAGCATTCCTTAAACTATGAATCCCTTAGTATTTATAAACAAACCTACCTTATATCCTTTTTCTACTTTAGGTTTTATCCGATGATCATAAATCGGAGGAAGTGACAAAGGAGGAAGCATATTCATCAAGCACCACTGTGTTCGTGCCCTAATGTTCATCCAAGGGAAGGAGGGAAGGCTCCAATTCTGTAATTACTTTTTTAAGTACAGTGGAAGCTCGACATACGAAAGTCCCTACTTGCAAAAAATCCAAGTTTCGAAAGCAAAGACAAAGATTTTATTATTTCTGCATACGAAAATAATTCAGGTTATGAAATGGTGTTATTGTAAAGTCCCGAGATTCGACCAGACCACCAAGAACAATTTTAAAACTCAAGTGCCTCTAACTCTATAGCCTCGCCACCATCTTCCCACTCTCCCATTGATTCCTGAGGCTAGTCACCGCCGTAAGATCCTGCTCTCCTATTGGTCAGCATCTATCCCGTCATCCCTCTACGTAAAGGCTTCGTTCAGCCACTTCGTCACACCAGTGTTATCATACACACGCGGAATTAGTTCGTTCGCATATACGATTTAGTTTGTTTACGTAAATTCGTGTTAGTGATTTTGCTTTGTACTTTATCGTGTTCTGTGAGAACTTAATTAACTTCGCTAAGGAATATGGCTGAAATCCGTCGACGATAGGCACCATCCTTAAGCAGAAGGAAGCCATCAAAGCAGCTACAGCTTCCAAGGGCGTGACTATTTTGTCCAACAAGAGGGGCCACGTGCATAATGAGATGGAGAGGTTGCTTCTTTTATGGATAAAAGACAAAGAAATGGCTGGCAATACGATAACTGAGACAGCAATCTGCCACATGGCCAGCGCTATTTTCAGTGATCTGATTGCCCAGGCCGAAGACGACGGAGAAGGGACATCCCCGCCAACCCCAGACTTCAAGGCTTCTCGTGGGTGGTTTGATAAATTCTGTAAACTGACTGGCATCCATTCGGTGGTGCAGCATGGGAAGGCTGCAAGCTTGGAAAAGTGGCCGAAGCCTTTATTAAGACGTTCGACAAAATGACGATCTACGAAGGCTACAGTTCTCGTCAAATCTTCAACTGTGACGAGACTGGACTGGCCTTTTTTGGAAAAAAATGCCTCGTCAAACGTACATCACGGAGGAAGAGAAGAAGCTACTCGGGCATAAGCCTATGAAAGACAGGCTTACGCTCGCCACTATGTTCCAATGCCAGTGGGGATTGTCTATCATTCAGAGACTCCTCGAGCCTTCAAGGCCCACAAAGTGCTAAAGGAGAAGCTTCCAGTGACGTGGAGGGGTAATGCGAAAGCCTGGGTAATGAGACTTTTGTTCACCGAGTGGGTAAATCTGTGTTTTGTCCCAACAGTTTAGAAATTCTTGGAAGAGAAGCGCCTCCCTCAGAAATGTCTGCTGCTCTTGGACAATGCCCCTGCTCACCCTCCTGGCCTCTAGGAAGATATCCTAGCGGATTATTCTTTCATCAAGCTTCTTTATCTTCCCCCTAACACCACCCCTCTCCTCCAGCCAGTGGACCAGCAAGCGATATTGAATTTCAAGAAGCTGTATACGAAACATCTTTTCAAGAGATGTTTCAACATCACCGATACCACAAACCTCACCTTGCATGAATTTTGGAAGGAGCATTTTGATATCGTGATATGCATCTGACTCATTGATCAAGCTTGGCAGGTGGTTTCGAGGCGAACCTTGAATTCTTCATGGAGGAAACTCTGGCCTGTTGCCGTATCCGCCCGAGACTTCGGGGGATTCAACGTGGGCGAAGCTGATGCAGATTCAGAAACGGTTGATGATCCTGTAACTGTTTTGCAACCAGATCTTGACGAGATAATTGTTCTTAGCAAGTCCGTGGGCTGGTCGTCGACGAGGACGATATCATAGACCTTCTTCAGGGGCACCAAGAGGAGCTTATGACAGATGACCTGAGGGAGTTGGAAGCCATGCAACATAACGTCATTCAAGAAGAGTTATCTAGCAGAGGCGAGGAGGAGGAGGACAATCCTATGACAATGGCAGAAATTAAGGATGCTCTAGCTGCTTTTCATAAAGTGCAATCATTTGTAGAAAACACACACCCCAAAAAGGCTTACACAGGTCGTATGCTTGCACAGTTCGATGACATTTGCCACAGTCGTTTCAGGAACATGTGAAAAGCAGGCAGTAGCAATCTTCCTTGGATAGTTATTTTTTAAAGAGGCCTTTAGTAGTAAGCAAACAGGAAGAACCAAGTGATACGAAAAAACCAAGTTGAAAGTGGTGAAGAAATTGAAATTTTGTAAAAAAAACAAAAAAAACTTAAAGCATAAAGTAAAAAAAATGTAAAAATCAAAAAAGAAAAATTTAATATCAAGTTTTTTGTAAAGTTAAGTGTTAATGTTTTCTGCCATTTGTTAATGTTTCATAAAGTTAAGTGTTCATGTTCTCTGCCATTTGTCCTCCTCCTCTGTAACCACTTTCAGAGATCGCCTCACTCGAAAGGCAAGGTTCCACATTTTACTACATATGTACGTACAAGTATTTCTTGTACCATATAGTACACTAATATACTTTATTTACAGGGACATATAGTGTATGTAGTTTATATGTATTAGGTATTGAATGGTCCAAATTGTTGTATTTCATTGTTTATTGGTCAATTTAGCTTTATTATAAAATTTACTGGGGTGTTTTTGTAGAGCTTGGAACGAATTAGGCAATTTACATGTAAAATGTGGTTCAAGATACGAAAAAATCAGGTTACGAAGGCCGCTTTAGAACAGATTAATTTCGTATCCTGAGGCACTACTGTATATATGAAACAGGCTCTGATTCTGTAATTGCTTGGTAAGTATATATGAAACACTAATGAAAAAATTTTCATATAAGTAACTTACTCAGTACATAATTACTTAGCTGATATTCTACTCCAAAACATTAATGATAATGACTGAAATGGAAAAAGTAGCTGGCACTGAAACAATACTTGTCATTTCCTTCCTTATATGGTAAGAGCTAATGCAAGTGAATACTGCTCCTGGTTGGTATTCATCTTAACCTGTAGTGGCATAGCAGTTGAGCTGTAGGGTGCCTCTACCTAAGTGGGAGCTTTGCAGCGAAGGATATGACTGATGGCTAGCAAATTAAGTACCCTGGGTGCAGACAAATTAAAAATTAACCTGACAACACTATAACCTACACTGCAAAATCCACAACCCATCCACTGAAGCTGGTGGGTACTCCAGGTACACTGTACCCCCAAAAATCCACAAAACTCAAACAGCTTTACCTAAAGGCAAAGAGAAGTAGGAGAAATTCCTATGCTTCCTCACCCCATACAATGCCAGTCACTGATAATAGCCAAAAGGTACTGTAATTACAAACACTGCAGAATGTAAGGAACACACTGTGCCTGAAAGCTAATGAGGTAGAGACTGTCTTGATGTCAAGAGCCTTAATTTAAAAATGGGCAATATGTCCCTCTGGATGGACAATGCTTCCTTAGTCAGACAGTGAGATGGGTTCTTAACAGAACACCAGAGATTAATAAGTGGCCCTCACCTCATCTTCTCAGTTCTATGCCCTAACAGGAGACAGAACACAAACTTATTCCTCACAGCCGAGGATGTCTGTTAAGTTCTTAAATGAGCGAGAATGGGTCAGTGCTTGGATGGTCCTCGTTTTTGGCTAAAAATCCCAGGGAAAGGAGTAAACCAAATCTCTTAGTGTAAACCTTCCCTTTTTGATGACTTGGATCTCACTAATATGTTTAGCAGTAGCCAAGGCCACAAGTTAGTATTTTCTGGGAAAAGCTTCTCAAAGATGATGAACGTAGGGGGTTCAAAAGAGGGACTTGTCGGCCACTTCAACACTACGTACCAGTTCCAGGAGACTGGATCTTCCTTCCATTGCTAGGGCGTATCCAAGGACTTGATGAAGTCATTATGATTTGGGTTGACGAAAGACATGGGTTCCTGAACCTAAACACTGAGTTAAGCATATCTCAACAGATCCATCTCTGAAAGCCTTGTCGGCTGCAGAAAGTATTCCTAGCCAGTTCAAGGCAATATCATTCTTTAACTCCTCGAAATTATCATTTTCCTTGGTCAGAACTTCAACTATCCAGTCAGAGACTAAAGATCTCAAACACCTTGAAGAGGGCCATAGCAAGTTGGTCCAGTACGGGTGACTAAAAAGTAACTTTCGCAGACGAGAACTCAAGAGTGTTGGGAAGATCAGATGAGGCCAATCATCCCCTAGGGAGGAAACAGACTCCTAAAGGAGGAGCTTCCCCAGTGATGAAGGACATATCTCATACAGACTATGCAAGAGGGAGGAATAGTGAAGGAAGCTTACCTTGCTCCCTCTTACCCAAAATCAATTTTTGAGAGAAAACCATAATATCAGCTAACTTGTGTTTAAGGAGGCCGGCCGGCTAATGCCACTCTTTAAGGACAGGACTTTGATATTCATACCACTTGATAAGGTGACTTGGGACATCTCCAAACTGCATTTGATTTTCGTCTCTGACCTTCGGTTTTGTGACACCAGGGCGATTTATCCCGAAAATAACCATTTTTCAAATTCTATCTCCTCCCTTGATATTTAATATTAAGACCTGGGATTACTACCATATATAGACCTGATGTAGACCTCCAATCAAATGAGTTTTTTTTCTGAAAGTAATTTTTTTGCTAGATATGAATTTTTCATTATGGTAAAAAAATAAACCCTATAAATTGGGAAAAACTAAAAAAAAAAAAAAAAAGGTAAATAAACCCATAAATTGGGAAACTTAAAAAAAAAAAAAAAAAAAAAAAAAGACTAAACAAAAAAAATTGGAAAAAATTCATTTGATTGTTCTATAACGTCTTTCTGAGTTATATACCAAATTCCAATGTTAAAGCTTTAAAACTAAGGGAGAAGATAGATTTTGAAGGTCAATAACTATAGTTTTGAGATATGGGCGTTCATAGTTTTTCTTTGTATTTTTATAACGACAATGTTAATAAATAATTATTATTATGAATGTATATTTCTTTTTGGTGTATTAATAAACCAAAACTATTTTATTTATCATAATTTAATCATAAATGATGATCCCTTCGCTCATATATTGTAGCTTGGGGCACTGCGTCAGGCAAGACGGGGCACTCCTTCCTATGCAACTAACTATCTCTCTCCTTCACTAACTCGGCTTATTACAGCGAATTTTCTTCTTCTGTATGTTACCTAGATGTTTTCCTAGTATTTTCCGTTTTGGCATGATGAAATTCTTGCCGAAACAAAAATAAACAAACTTAAATGCAAGAGAATGTCAAAAGGTGAAATTCGAAGTTGTACTCTTTTTACTTTTACAAAGAATGTTAATAATGGTTGCCAAAAATGGCTGATCATGAAGTAAAGGAGATCCACATCTGTAAGTGGGAGCTAGGCACTCAGAAGGTGGAAACAGATACTGAAAAATTGGCCCTGACCACTCAGAAGCTGGTGCCAGGCACTTGGGAGCTAGTGCTGGGGGCCTAGGTGCTTCAGAGCTGCCACCAGGCACTTGAGAGCTGACACCTGGCACTTGAGAGCTGGTGTCACGTGCCCGGGAGAAGCTGGTGTCGTCGTAAGCTTGGGAGCTGTAGCCATAAACTCGGAAGCTTGCACCAGGTGCACTGGAGCTGGTGCCAGCAGCTGTAACTGGAGGCTTGGAAAAGAAGAGGAGAGCGTCTCCTGGCTTCCAAATGTACTTTTGAACTGTGGTACATCTGAATGGACTGCACCATACTCTTGCTGCAAACTAAGTGAAGTCCTAAGAGGATCACTTTCAGCTCTAACATTATGTGAAGGTCGGGCTTTTCCAGGGATTACATTCCCAGAAACTTCTTGGTTCCCCCAAGAGGGTTCTCAAATCTAGATCTGAGGTGTCTGAGAAGAAGTCTAGATCTGGGCTCAGTGTATGAAGGGACTCCCCTTCCAAAAGTCTCATTCACACAGTTACCACTGAAGGTCCAACTTGAACTACTGAGTATGGGAAACAGGAAGATATCCTGCTATTTTTCTGTCCCAGTTGATCTTGAGGAACAGTTCCTCATTGGACGAGTGGATTTCGCACTCTGCTACCAATCCAGTGGTCCGAAGTTAAATTCTCGGCTCAGCCAACACGGAACCAGAGAAATTTATTTCTGGTGACAAATTCATTTCTTGATATTATGTGGTTTAGATCCCACAATAAGCTTTTGGTCCCATTGCTAGGTAATCAATTGGTTCCTAGCCACATAAAAATATCTAATCCTTCAGGCCAGCCCTAAGAGAGCTGTTAATCAGCTCAGTGGTCTGGTTAAACTAAGATATACTTAACTTTGTCTTTGAGGAAGAATTGCAAAACTTTTTTCTGGAGTTTGCCTAAGCTGATGCCAGTCTCAAATGACGAAGTGTCCCTAGTAGGCTCATCCACTGATTGGCCAAGCAAGACAAAAGGTCTAAAACTAGTGAACCATGTGGAGGCAGCCGACTATTCTCTTGGCATACAGAAAAAACCCAAAAAGTCCCAAGAGTTGGGATTGATCCAAAAATCGAGGATCCCCAGCAACAGTCAACTGGGACTCTTTAGATGAAAACACTGTATGGAAGCCAAGGCAACCGAATCTTTGGAAAGTTTGGAGGAATGAGCCCACCGATCTTGTGCCAACTTCTGAAGGTTTGATGCGATGCCTTAACAGTGTCCTGTGGGACAGGTAAAGTTCTAGGGAAGAAAATAACAGCCAATGCTGCAAATGACACTCTTAATGGTAAAGAAGCACCAGTACTCTCTTTTCTCGAGTAATTCAAAACTTAAAACACAGGAAAGCTCTATAGAGCCACCTCTAATAGTCTTGTCTGCACATGACAAGATTCCTAGCCAGTTGAAGGCACCTGTTAATCCACATCTGTAAGTGGGAGCTTGGTGCTCAGATGGAGACAGATACTGAAGACTTAGCAACACTCTCAAGCTGGTGCCAGGAACTTGAGAGCTGGTGCTGGGGGCCCTGGAACTGGTACCAGGAGATTGGGAGCTGCCCCTGGGTGCTCGATAGCTGGCACTGGGTGCCTGCGAGAGCTGGCGCCGGGCTCCTGAGAGCTGGTGCCAGGTGCCTGAGAGCTGGCACTGGGCACCCAGGAGCTGCTGCTGTCACCATACACTCTCAAGCTGGCATCACGCGCCTGACAGTTGGCACTGGGGAAAAGACAAATCCTAAGAGGATCACTTTCAGCTCTCTAACGTTATGTGAAGGTCCTGCTTTTCTGAGGACTGTCCCAGAAACTTCCTGGTTCCCCAACCTAGATCTGAGATGTCTGAGAATTAGTCTAGATCTGGGCTCAATGGATGAAGGGAACCCCCCTTCCAAAAGTCTCATTCGGACAGTTACCACCGATGGTCCAGCTTGAACTACTGAGCACAGGAAACATGCAGAGACTGTTGTTTTCCTGTCCTAGTTGTCCTTAAGGAAGAATTGCAAAACTTCCTTGCAAAGTTTACCAAACTTGCACCAGTCTCAAATTATCATTATTATAAGAACAGTTTAACCAGACCACTGAGCTGACTTTCAGCTCTCATAGGGCTGGCCCGAAGGATTAGATAAACTGTCAGGTCTAGGCCAAAGGCTAGGAACTGGGACCAAATAGGTCATGTAGTATAATAAACAATAAATTAGAATTAACTAAAAAAAAAAAAAAAAAAACTGCACAGAGGCAGAGCCTTTCATACTAGAACACAAACAAGCAATAAATACATTATGTACTCACATTACCTTACATACTAAAAAGGTGTATTAAAACTAATAAGTCACTAAACTCTTAAATTAAAATTTTATCTAAAATGCATTAATTGCTCTGAGGTTTTTGTATCTTATATACTTTTTATATTTTATTAATTAAATCATAGTTCCTCAGAAATGTCAAAATCAGAACCACTGAAAATGTGCAAGATTGACAAAATTTCTTTTACTGCATACCTCAAAAGTTGAGAGTCTGCTGGTGATACTTTGGAGACACACACAACACATGTCTGACAGTTATCAACACCTTGCACTCTGAACACTCCGGAGCAGGGTCACGTGGGCTGCTCATCGAGTGCCCATGTGTCACAGTGTGGCCTATACATAAACGTCTCTCTCTCTCTCTCTCTGGAACTCCATTTTGTAACGTCAGATTTTATTTGTTTTAGTTTATTACTTTCAGGTTCTTCATTCCATATGTGTATTTTGCCATTTATTTATAATGATTGATTTTATATAAGCTACATAAGTGACAAATAGGGATGTTTATATTTTTTCTCATCATATGGACTGCTTCCTTGGCTGCTTTATCAGCCTCTTTGTTTCCTTTTATCCTGACATGGGCAGGGATCCAACATATTTCAATATTTTTTCCCTTATACAATTAATGGAGTAGAAACTATCTGTTGCACAATATAATTTTTTGGATTATAACGTTTCATGGCTTCTGTAGAGCTTGTAGAGTTGCTATAAATCACAAAATTGTTAAAGGAGTGTTCTTTGATTATTTTCATGGTCAATTCTGATTTGTATCCATCTGTATATGTTGCATAATGTGGACCTTTCTGGCTTATGTACTCTATTGTATGTTGTCTATGATGTTCTGGGGTACAAGAATACTTTTTTTATAGATATTTTAATTTTGTGCAAATTTTTATTTTATTCATATTTCAAAGAGGAGGTAATTTTACTATTAGAGGTACTTAGATATTTATATTCAGTGACTCAAGCAATCTCCTTTATCTAACTAGAAAAGGTGGTGAATGATTGTTAATAAATACATCCCCTCGTTCAAATAATTTTTTGGTTGGTGAACCACTTGACTGAATTCTTAGGCCACTTTTCATCGCAACTAACTCTCTATGGAGAGAGAGAGAGGGGTAGTTTGCCACATTCAACCTATAAAGAAGAGGTGGGTGATGATTTTAAAGTTCCTGAATATATTCTAAGGCCCTCATTATGAACTGGGTCTAACATTTTCAGTATATACTGCGTTTGAAGCTGCACCGTATATTTTGCTTCTGTAGTCAATGATAGACAGCACTGCTGCTTTATATAGTAATGTAAGGCTTTGTCTGTCAGCTCCCCAAGTAGTGTTTGATAAACTTTCTAAATAGATTCAATGCTCTATTTACATTTTGATTTCACACGTTATGTGGCCGTTCTAGTTCAAGTGAGAATCGAATACTAATCCTAAAAATTTTGCAGTTTGGCCAATTTGTATACTTTGATTTCTATTTTCAAATCTATTTTTTCACCTTTCTTCCATCTTTTATTTTTTATAAAATATGGACTGCTTGAGTCTTATGTATGGACAATCTAAATCCTACAGATGAGGTCCATTCACCTATTTTCATTATAGATTTGTTAATGATACACTGCATGTTTAATGTGAGATGCTGAATAATATATGGCAAAATCATCCATATATACAGGTTGCTTTTAATTCCGGTGGGTAGATTTTTACTAATTTCATTAATTGCTGAAGTAAACAGTGTGCCACTATGGACACTTCCTTGTGGAACACCATTTTCAAGTGGGAATGTTTTGGAGGAAACATTATCAATTCTCACCTTTGGATGAACATGGGTAAATGTCCACGGACATTGTTGTTTTGTAAAGTTTTTAACATAAGATACCTACATGTAGTTTCATAAGCCCTTTCTAAGTCAAAATAGACTGCTGCAGTTATTTGTTTTCATTCAAATTGTCTGTGTATATGGTCTTCTGGGATAGAGAGAATCTAATGTAGACCTATTACATTGACCCAAATTGAGTGGAAGTTAAAATTTTATTTTCTTGAATGTGCCATGTTAGTCGAGCATTTACAATCTTTTCAAGTAATTTGCATAGGCAATTTGTTAGAGATATTGGTCTGTAATTATTAACATTGCTTGGATACTTTCCAGGTTTGGGGATAGGAATAATTATAGCTATAAATGATTATAAAATTGTAATAAGTATGACTTTGCCAAAGTTGCTAAGTGGTTAATCACCTCAAAAATATTGTCACCTCCAGGAGCAGATTTATTGCTGTTCGAGAGAGCATAGTCCAACTCTTCCACATTAAATTTCCTATTATAATATATATCTTCTTGTGTTTTGAAATTTGTTATTAGTTCAATATTTTTCTGTGTGTGGAAGTGTTCATCTAAATTTTTACCGCTACTTACATTTGCTAAGTCTTCTCCTATTATATTACTTATTTCTTTTGGATCAAGAAGTATTTTTCCATCTTTCAATATATAGCATGTCTAGGTTGTTTAGCATGGGTACCATTTATTTGCCTGAATTTTTCTCAGATTTTTTGTATGGGAGTATTATTAGAGAGATCTGATACACATTTCCTCCATGAAATTATTCTTCCTTGAATTAATTCCTTTTTAAGTTTTGCAGATATTTTGTTGTATAGTTATTTTTTTTGTCAAGTTCCTTCTAATATTGGTAGTTTTATTTATTTTACTCAACTTCTCCCTAGCGAGTGTTTTATATTAATTAACTGTTAGTTTATAAGACCACCAATCTATTCTGTTAACTATATTTGTTGTACTGAGTTAGTTGTACAGAGTTAGTTCTACTGAAGAAAATGTTGTGTGTGTTTTCGAAAAATTTGCTAATTTCTTCATTTATACAGCACATGTCGTTTGACTCCATGAATTCTTCAATTTTACTCCCTGCTCTATTTGAGATTGTACAGTTACAGTCCCATATCGGGTTGTGAGCATTAAAATCACCTATCAATGTAGGTTCTGTGGCATTGCCAAACAAATCCTTAAGTTTTTCTATGCCGTAATTTTTGTTAAGTTGGTTGTATATATTATAAATTACATAATTACAGTTTTATATTCGTATTTTGATACTTGATATTTGCAAGTTAGCAAAGTTTACAGGTACTCTTGTCATAACATACTTTATGTACATATATAGCATTACCTAAATTTCCTCCTCCTTCTCTAGTTGTAGATACTAAGGTATGTTTACGGATTGTTGATATAGTTTTATTGACATGTTGTAACATAATATCATTGGTTCGTATTCTTTCAATAAGCGTTTTAATTCTCCCAAAAAGGAATCTGGTCTGGAGACCATTTAAGTTCCATTGTACTATTATATAATTACTGAAAATATGTTGTGTTCAAGATTAATTTCTTGGTGTGGATTATCCATTTGCATTTTTTATAAAATTTTATTTATGACATTTACGTATTTGTTTTTCCTTATAAAACATTGGGTGTCCTATGCACAGCCTTTTTTGAGAGTCTCTAGACTAGTGTTTTATATTTCATAAAATTTTGTATAAAGTTTGTTAAACTGTCTTTTGTTATGTACCTGTTTTTGTTGCATAATTCAATGAAACATTCATTACATCCACGTGTTTTAATGTGTCCTCCTTTTTTCATTTACTCTTAGTGCACCAATCACTGGTGATGAAGTAACCTCTTCTCCCTTCACAATCATTTTTGTCTATGGTGCTCTCCTCTACTACTTCTTTATTGTTCTGGGTATTTCCATCCATTGGTTCTATTATTACTTTAGGAGACAAAAGTATGATCTTATTTTCTGGTTTGTGCACCTTTTTGGATCCTTGGTCTTTGCTTTAACAGATACCTTTCAAATAATTGTTCCTGCATCATCTCTTGCACTGCATTCATCATAACCCCAAATTTTTGGTCCATTTTCTCAACCATTCTCTCTTCCGCTCCTTTCGCCTCATCTTTCATTTCCACTTTCGCACTCCTTAGCATTCCCCTCAATTCCTCTAACTCGCTCTTCAGCTCCTCACACTCTACCCTCAACCTCTCATTCTCCACTTCCAATCTTTCCTTAGCTTCCCTCGCCAACCGTAACTCCTCCTTCAGCCTCTCTCTCTCTTTCAACCCTTCCATCCTCACTGTCTCCACCAATCACACAACTCAATACCCCAATCGTCCTGCAGCTGCTGCACCAACAGTCCCTTTTCGGGCACCAAAAAATAATGTGGCGGGATCACAAGCTTAAAAACTACCGGGCAAATGAATGGAAAAACACAAGTGGGAGCAGGCACTTGGTGCTCAGAAGCAAGTGCGCCATAATAGGTCAGCATAATTTCTTACAAAGTTAAACATTGAATGGCAAATAAGATTTGACAACAACTGAGCCAGGCACTTGGAAAGAGGCGCCGTCTCATATAGCTACATCTTAATAAGAAATTAAGAAAACTGGGAGCGGGTGCTTGGCAGACACGTGGGCGTGCAAGAATAGGTTGGCATAATTTCATACAGTTTGGCATCCAAGGCAAATATGATTTGGGAACTGCACCAGGTACAGCATAACTACAAAAAGGACGTGGGCTAGTACTGGCCTTCTTATATTGCCTGTAGAATTGGTTCTGAACACCGAACCACTTGAAGTGGTCTTAAACGGCCTAGAAGAATCCAGGAATAGTTTCCCATGCCACCCATTTGTGTTGGGATTGTCGAAAGTGACATCACTGCAGGCCCTGTAATAGCATGGTGGTTGAGCAATGGGTCCCCTCTACATACGAGGGAATCTTGCAGTGGAGGATAGGTCTGATCACTGATAAGACATAAGTTCCCTTGGCTTGCCATTCGTATGCTAATTATCGCAATGTATGATTAAATTGCCTCTGGTATGATATACAATACCTTCAACTACTGTACATTTATACAAAAACTTGAAGAATCTATACAAACACTTGGGGCACTATAAAAAAAAACACCTTTCAATAGGTTGTCTGACAGCACTAGGGATCATCCCAAGGGCTCGACTGATGGAGTAAGTACCCGTGGACAAACCACATCAGCCTAACTTGGACTTGGTATGTATTCTCCCAGGGTTGGAGGAGCAGGACAGTTATGCTATCCTACAACACCTAGGACTGTACAACAGGTGCAGTTGAGGGGGAGACTATCCATGGGCAAACCCATTATGACTAATCCCAGGTTTAGGGGAGCATGACAGGGACCTTCACCTAGGACGATTGGCGGGAAAAGTAACCACCTTGAGGGATGCGGCACAATCTTTACCATAATGCCTTCGATGACGCAGTAACTCCACCACTAAATCCACTGGTAATAGGATAATTTTCTTGACAACCTAGACTCTAAACTGGAAATAGCATCAGTAGGTACAAAAAGCAAGGGAGCCAGGTGCCAGAGTAGGTGGATTAGAAGCAGGAGGGCTAGTAGCAGGAGAAAAATTAAGAAGAGGGGAAGATGGAATAGCCGAGCTATCTTTTAACCTAAAGTGGAATTCTAGGCTAGGGGAAGCTTGTTCTCGGCTCTAGAGGCTGCTTTCCTCTTTCTATCCCTCTCCCTTTCTATCCCTCTCTGATTATCTAGCCGAGATTGAGTACCTTCTACCCTTGCTCATCATTACATTTAGCACAAGTTTTCTCCCTACTATAGTTCTGCACATTGATTTTATTGCAAATTTTTATGAGAATATGAAGATTTTATTAAACTGGTTTGCAACTTTTGCTAGAATAGCAAAACTAGGTGAAGTTGAGTCAGACTTAATAATAACCACCAGACAGCTATTAAAGCTTGAAAGCTCCTCCAATAAGCAATTCTACTAACCTGAAATCCAGCCATACCACTGAAAATCAGTACAAACTAAAGCTACAGCAAACCTTGATGTTACCAGAGAGCCCGCAGAAACACAAGGAAGATATCTGCGAAGGCGTTCCCAGTATTGCCTGTGATGGGCGGGGCCTGTCACCTATACTAAACAATTGAGTGTTACCACGATTTTTTAAATTAAAAGCTGCTGCGCGAGTTGAAACTTTAGCTATGTAATTACTTGGTATGTTACTTGTATGAAATTAGAAATTATTCAAGCACAAAATGAAACTTACCATAACCATGTCCTGGTGTTGTGTTCACAATATTTCCTTTGGCCAACATAACAGATCGACCTGGAGTAACAGGAGGATCTGGTCTTGCACTATTAGCAGAGATAAAAGCAGGTCTTCCCTCAGTTATGCCTTCATGTTCTTTGGGCAAACTAAAACCTAGTTTGCAATAATCAGTTTCTTCTTGCGAATAAAAGTCTGCTGGATCTGAAGACTCATCTGCTGTTAAAGAGTGCATAGTTTCAGAAGACGACTCTTCTTTCTCTACAGACTTGTAATAACCTAACTGGTCATAATCAGGAGCTTCGCCAACAGAATGGTCCACATCAGGATGCTGAAGAGAGACCGAGTTCAGCCCATCATCTAACATCCTGTGAGCTACCATCGAAGCCATTTTTATTCTGGAAAAGAGAAGACTAAAGTTGTATTTCAAGTATATAAAATTTAATCTATCCATAATGTTAAAAATGTAATGTTTGTACTACACACACTAATTATTAGGGAAGTGTTTATTACTTGTAAAACTTCCATTTGGACAAATATCAAGTAATACGACAATACCAAGCTGCATAAAAACAATTTCAACAGGTATACTGATTTTTAAAGTGTACAGAAGTTATCCAATTTGAAGGGCCTATTTTCTATGCCAACTTGTATTTTTCATAGCTACAAACCTTTGGTCTTAACAAGAGGCTAATTTTCTAGCACCTGGCTGGATCCAGTTAAATCCCAGATGAAAAGCAGGAGTCTTGCGAGATCTTGGAACGAGTGCATATATCGGGTGAAAACTGGTCAAGGACCATGCACCAATGCTACTGCATTCAGTCTTTTTCTTAACCGCCTAGGTGAGAGTCACAGTTGCCCTCTCTCGGCCTTTTACCTGGTTCATTGCCCATTTTAGCTTGTGATTCTGTGCGTGAGCACTTGTATTATGGCTGCTTCTGCTCTTTCTCTACCTCGCCAATATGTGTGCCCGGGTACTCAAGGTTTCCCATGTTCTTATTTCCTGGCTTCTTCAGTGACAGACCCACATACACTTGCAGTAGGTGTCGTTCTAATGTTTGCACCATAACAAATCCCTGCCCGGAATGTCTCACGTGGCCTAGAGAGCAGTGGAAGTTATTTTATAGTAAGAGGGAGCATTGTCGAGTTTCTACCCTTCCTACGTGGGAGGGATTTTCATCTCCTCTTCCTGATTCTTCGTCTCCTGCTGCAGTCACACCCCATACTAGTGTAGTGCCGTTGTCTCCTTCCATTTCTTCCATCGATTTGTCGTTGGAAGTATCAGGAGGCCCTCAGGCTGATTTATTATGTAATGTTGCCCCCTCTTCCTCATGAGTTAATTTACTTCCTGAGAGGGAAGAGGCTTTTTCATCAGCTTCTTTTGTTTCAGAGTCAGAGGCATCCAAAATGGCAGCACTTTGGGGGTCGCCTGGGCTAGGGGTCCACCCTCCTTAAGAGGGTTTGCCAACACTTCTTGGATGCTCGCCTGCCCCCTCCTCAGGCTACCCAAGCTCTCCCCCCACCTCCTGGCCTTGTCTTCGTTGGTAGGCGGGGTTAGCCATATTGTATTGCTCCACCAGTGATGCTTGCCGCTTCTTAGAGTCGGGAGAAGCCGTGGCGTCTGCGCTGCTGGTGACGTCACAGGGTCAGCCATTTTGTATCCCTACGCCAGTGGCACTTGCTTCCTCCTCAGGTCGAGGGGAAGCCGTGACGTCAACCGCTAGTGACGTCACTTCCATCAATTATGTCACTCCCAGTTTCATCTGCTGTGCTGCCTCACTCATCTGTGTCGTCACTGTTTGCTCCCATGACATCATCACTGCCATCCAGTTTGCTGTATCTCCCATGTCGCTTTATGTCACATGTTTCTTAAGAGATTGGACTCTGTTTTGGAAGATAGGTTTGCTGCCATGTCGGCTGGGAGGACTGGAAGCAAGCGTGTTGCGTCACCCCCTCCTCCTGTGAAGAGATTGTGTAAGGAGTCAGTGCTGTCATCTTGCACCAGAGCAAATTCTTAGACCATCATGATGAATTACATCCAACTCCTTAAGTTTGCTTGTACTTGAAGAGTAAATTTGGTAACCATATATACTCAAGCTTGGATTTACATAACTAGTCATATAACCATAAAAGTGACCTCTTATCAGCACCCCAGTTAAAACCTGAGACTACTTTTAAAATGTTAAGGGACTTTTTTACTTTAATTTTTAAGGAGTCAATATGACTAGCCCATGTTAGCTTCTTATCAAAGATCAGCCCTAACAACTTCACCACCTCATATGTAATCAGTCCCTTTCAGCTTAATATGTGGGATGGTTTCCTTTCGAGTACTTCTTGTAAAACGAACAGCAACAGTTTTGGAAGGGGAGAATCAAATGACATTGCTATCTGCCCAATTGTCGATTGCATTAGACTTTTGAAAGAAATTGCATTAGACTTTTGAAAGAAATTACATGTTGCAACAGCATCATAACTTGACATATTGCAAGGTCATCTACAAATAAAGATGCCTTTACTGGAGGTGAGACACATTCAACAACACTGTTTACAGTGGACCCCCTTATTCACGTTCTCCAGATTTGCAGACTCGCACATTTGCAGATTTCTCTCGGGAACATTTCCCCCACTATTCGCGGAAAATTTGCCTATTATAAAAAAATTGTAAAAAATTTTTAGTGGGTTTTTCTTGAGTTTTAACTAACAAAACAGGCCGTTTTCAGCATTTTTATAGGGGTTCCAACTATTTGCGGGATGGTCTGGTACACATCCCCCACCAGTATGGGGGGGGGGGGGGGGGGGGGGGGGGGGCACTGTATAGCCACAGCAAGTAAGGTGATGCTCAATATACTGCCTTCTGGGATGCCAGAGACACTGCCTTCTGGCACGCATTCCTCCGGCTCAAAAGCATTAGACAAGGTATTTTCCAACTCTTAACCTTAATATGCCTATCAATTAGAAATATGATGAAATTTAACATGCTGCCCTGTTCTGTGGGTCAGCTCTCTTCCTGTGGGATTTTGCTGTAGGAAATTTCTAATTGACAAGAAGTTCGTGGTAGTAGTCTCACTCGCCCTAGTGTTCATACCGACGCCCTCCTTGTGGGTGAGCGAGTCAGTTATACTGACCTTTTCTTTATTTTGTTTATTCTCTGGTATTTGTTAATCATTTACCCTAGAAATAATGAATTAAAGGATTATTTCACGCAGCGACACGAACTGAGCCCAGAAATACCAAAATACCAAGTGGTGTCACAGGCTTTACCGAGATCAAAGAATACATACTCCGATAGTCTGACACCACTTTGAGAAACTTTGCTGAATTTGGGTTGATAATCTTACTAGTGAGTCCAGGGTGGAACGATTTCTCCTAAAGCCAAACTGGACTGATAACAAGGCATTTTTCTCTCGATGCCACAGTCTAGAATTCACCATCTTCTAAAACAATTTGCACACACAACTTGTAAGAGATATTGGTCGATAGCTTGTAGGAAGATGTGGATCTTTCAATGGTTTCTTAATGGGAACAACAGCGGCAATCTTCCAAGAAGGCAGAGGAATATCAGTTTCCCATATTTTGTTAAAGATTTTAAGAAATGATATATATAGCAGAATCTGGAAGCTTTTTAATCATGCTTTAAAGAATGTTATCATTCCCAGGGGAAGTGGATTCAGAGGATGATAGAGCATCCCTTAATTCCCTTAAAAGTTAACTTGGCATTTATAAGTTTCACAATTTCTAGAATTTAAATTAAGGGAAATTTTTTAATTCTTGATATTCTGGAACAGAGTTGAATAGCTCTTAGGACTCAATATTTCAGAGAAATGTTCACCCAATTTTTCAACATCTGGCTTGGTGACAAGGTCTCCATTGATTTTCAGACGAGGTGTTGGCGATGGAATGCATTTGCCACTTAGTTTTCCTATCTTTTTCCAGATTAACCTGGTTAGGGTCTTGGAATTTATGCCATTTATATAAAACAGCCAGAATTCTCTTTTTACTTTTTAAAAATATTTTCTCCGTTTTGCCATAGCTCATTGGTAAATAGATTTTGCTGTTACAGACCTAGTGGATTTATAATGCCTGTAACCTTTTCTGGTAATTTTCCTCAAATTACCACAGGTTTTATCCAATCAAGGAACAGCAGGTCTGTGTGGTTTCCCTTTGGTCTTAGGTATTGAGTTTTCAGTACTATTCAATATTTCAGAGGCAAAGTACTCATAAGCCTTTATATGGCATTCGAAGGACTCAAATTCCTGGGATAGGTTAATACCTTCTTGAAATTTAACCCAATCTGCTCCTTTTCCTTCCATTTGATAGGATTTCGAGGGGACATTTCTCACAAACTTCAGATGAATGGTAAAGTGATCACTCAAGTAGAAATTCATCGACACACCAATTGAAATTAGAGTGAAAGAAGAGCAAACACATACTCAAGTCCATAGCAGATAAACCACCTGTGTAGAGACTGATACGTCATCGCACCATCATTAAAGTGCAAGATCATCATTATTAACAATGTCTCCAATGATCCTACCCTCTGTGTTCAAAGAATTTCCACCCTAAAGTGGATTGTGAGAATTAAAATCACCAGTAGTAAAAATGGAAGAGGAAGTTGATTAATTAAACCTTGAATATCCCCAAGAGTGAACCTACATCTTGGGGGACGGTAGAGAGCAGATTGTGCTTCCATGGTCAAAAGTAGCATGGATAGCAATTGCTTGAAACGGTGTGTTCAGAGGAACCATAAAATGTTGCAATGCTTTAATAATTATTGCAACACCCGATCAGTGGGGCTCATCTTATAGATTTCATAGTTTAGACCTGGATTGTATACTGCATCCTTTAGTTTCTTGGACATACAACCCTTGGGTTATGCTCATACAGCTGATACAGTAATACTTTAAGAATTTCTTAAGAGTCCTTAAGTCGCTTCCAGTTCCATTGTAAAATGTCCAGATTGAATACTAAGTGCTAGGATCTACCAAAGGAAATTCTAGTGATCTATTTTTTTCCTTATGGGACTAAGTTTCTTTAGACTGTCTTGAGATATGTGTTTTATGAATATGTTTTTTATTAGCATATATATATATATATAGTATATAATATATTATATATATATATATCTATAGTCTATATATATCTATATATATATATATCGATATATATAAGATATAGATATATAGATATAGATATAGATATATAGATATAGATATATAGATATAGATATAGAATATATAGATATATATATATAGATATATAGATTTATATATATAGATATATATATATTAGATATATATATAGATATAATATATATACTATATATTAGAATATCTATATAGTTATATAATTATCTATGATATATATATATATATATATACTTAGATATAGATATATATATAGATATATATAGATTATATATATATATAGATATATATATAGATATATATATAGATATATATATACATATATACGATATAGATAGATATATATAGTATATATAGATATATATATATAGATATATATATATATATAGATATATATATATCTAGATATATATATTATATGAATATATATATATATATATAGATATATGATATATAGATATATAGATATAGATATATGTAAATATCTATATATACGATAATATATATATATAATATATTATATATCTATAAGATATCTATATATATTATATATATAATATATAGATATATATATCTATCTATATATATATATATATATATAGTATATAATATAATAGTAGATATATATATATATAGATATATATATATATAATATAGATATATATATATATAGAATCTATATAATATATCTATTATATATATAGTATATATATAGATTATGTGTATATATATACATATATATCTATATATAATGCGATTCTACTATATATATTAGATCTATCTCTATATACTACATATTCTATTACCTGATATCTATATATTATATATCTATATATATAGCTATATATATAATATATATATAATATCTATATATATATATATATATCTAATATATATATATATATATATATATATATATATATATATATATATCTATATATATATATATATATATCTATATATATATATATATATATATATATATCTATATATCTATATATATTATCTATAGATAAATCTATGTATCTATCTATATATATATATATATATAGATATCTATATAGATATCTATAGATATATATATATATAATTTTATATATATATATGATATATATATAGATATATATATAGATATATATAGATATATATATGATATATATATAAGATATATATAGATATATATATATATAGATATATATATATATAGATATATATCTATATTATATCGAGTATATATATATATATAGATATATATGATATATATATATATATATAGTTTTTTATATATATAATATATAGGGCTATATAGATATATATTATATATATACTATATATATATAGATATATATCTTATATAGATATATCTAGCTTATATCTACTAATCTATATAAGGTATATCTTATATAGCTAAGATATCTATCTTATATATCTATATCATATATATCTATATATAACTATATATCTATATATATAGATATATCTATATATATATATATATATAATATATATATATATATCTATATATATATCTGTATATATGATGATATATCTTCTATCTTATATATATCTATATATCTATATGATCTATATATCTATATATATATATATGATATATATTATATATATATATATATATATATATATATAGTATATTTATATATATATAGATATAGATATATATAGATATAGATTAGATAGATATATGAATATATAGATATATATATTATATATATATATATATATATATATATATATATATATATATATATATAAGTGATTACATAATAAAAATATGGAATGTTATTCCATATATATAAAAGACTAAAACTAAAGAGCTCAACCAGATTGCTTGCAGGAATGTGATCAGACCAGAGACGCTAAGATGACGTATACGATAAAGTATGTAGGCTAAGATGACATGCCGTCACCTGTAGTCATTCAATTGTTTTTAAACTTTAGTCCAAGCTTCCTGCTTGAGACAAACACCGTGACCTATAGCTCAAGCGGCCTACGTGATTAGTAACTGTCATCTGATGACGTATACGATAAAGTATGTAGGCTAAGATGACATGCCGTCACCTGTAGTCATTCAATTGTTTATAAACTTTAGTCCAAGCTTCCTGCTTGAGACAAACACCGTGACCTATAGCTCAAGCGGCCTACGTGATTAGTAACTATGTCATCTGATTGTATGTTCGTATGTTCGAGCTACTGTCTGCTTCCTTTATGATTTGTAACCAAGATGTGGACAGAATAGTTACATCATCATTGAATAGAGTTGCCATCATCATTGGCAGACCTGTACCTCTTACCTAAGCTTTATCATGTACAGAACAGAATAGAGTTAGCCATCATCATTGCAGACCTGTACCTCTTTACCTAACTTTATCATGTTAGAAGAGAACGGGGAATATAATTAAGCCATCATTGGCAGAAGCGATCAAGCTATCGTTATTAGAAGACCTGTACAATCCTACTTGATCTTCACCATGTAATCTCAGAGAATATAAGTATTTTTATACTTCGTGTTTTCTACTAAGAACCTCACATCAGAAAGACATCATCATGAGTTTAACACATCGTCGTCATAACCAAAGAAGATAATACAGACTTTGTAAGTGATCTACAAACCCCAAGACACTCCAATGAATATGGAAGTGCAATACCAACCGACTTAGCGTAAGATTATCGCAAGTCTAACATTACCTCATAGGGCGCCTTATTATACAAGGCAACAGCCCTAATAGTGGTGGCAGCGAGAAATTTGAATATGAAACCTTTGTTAGGGGCACATAGGATCGGATAGTATCATAGCTTAATTTCAGTTAGCATAGAGAAATACAGAATCATGATTAATATTCTCTTTGACTCTTATGTTGCCTGGCAATCTTAAAAACAGCTCCGTTTCACACTTCTTTGTCTAGTAACTTACTGCCAGTAATATAGAATTTTCTTTGGGATTCGTATTGATATCTGTATTTTTTATAATTATGGATATTTTTACAGTCATCAGAGACCTGGATAGGTTCACTCATTATTAATGCCATGGATAAAAAAGTTTGTACAGCTCTCTTTTGAATTCCATAAAATATCAGCGAATTCATGTGGGTTAAGTCTGGTCTTAATGGCTCTCCCCCTCCCGTATTTGATGTTCTGAATTTATTTTGCCCTTGTGACAAGTATAATTTCACTTGCAGGCTGATTAATGGAACCTGGTTACAGTATCCTGCAGTACGAGAGTTTCACATCGTAACTTCAAAAAATCGTTCGTCACTGTGGACGACGGCAGTCCGAATAACAACCGCCTACAATGTGAAAGGAATAAGCACCATCATGGACTTCTTCGACCGACACCGTATCCTGTCGATAATCTCGTTTTAATGCGTAACGCTCCGGCGGCTGTCAGAAATCGACTACAAAAGGGACATACTTCTGACAATTACGACCAGAAGGATATTCAACTCTACTTTGCTGGTGAAGGACTCGTGCTGGGGGTGATTTTATTCATCGCGAACGTATTCATGTGGCTTAGGATGCAGAGAACAAGTATGAGCGCAAAATAGAACGTTGGACCCCGCCCAGGCAAATTTTCCCCTTGTTTTAACCATTTGAAATTGGCCATTTCACTTGGCTATAGGTGGTTGTCTGGAACTGTGTAATGGACGAAAAGTTGTTCGAACGCTAGTTAAATGTGAAGTAGTATAACCTCGGTCATGTATCCTATATATATAAAGTATCATGTATCCTATATATAAATGATCATAAATAACAGAATCGTAATATATCTTTGCGTGTACGCAATAGGAATCTATTTAAAGTGCACATATATTAATCATAATTATATGAATCCATATACATATGTATAAACAAATCAGGTAGCCTATAATCAATCTGTTACCTTTTATCTTACCAATAACTGCAGATATATAACAGTATTATCCTGAATCAACGATCAATCTGCATAAACCGTAATCATTTTATCAATTCATATATGAAATTTTTATCAGTTAAAATTTGATTTTTATCATGTTATCAAAGTGCATTAGTATTTTCTGTAGCATATGTATCTTAATGAGATGAAGTGAAAAACTGTATCAGTATATATCACGTGATCACTATTATTTACCAATATCATTATGTTTTATATCTAATTACTTGAATCTGTATTTGTGTACACCATGATTTTTTTTTACTTATAAGTACTTTCTATTTATCTATATATATTCACATAGTGTCTGTATCACACTCCTATAAGTCAAACGCAAGTCAAGCTTGAGTAATATTCAGTAGTTGGTTTTGGTAGCTGACCGAGCTTTTATGTAAGTGATTACATAATAAAAATATGGAATGTTATTCCATATATATAAAAGACTAAAACTAAAGAGCTCAACCAGATTGCTTGCAGGAATGTAATCAGACCAGAGACGCTAAGATGATGTATACGATAAAGTATGTAGGCTAAGATGACATGCCGTCACCTGTAGTCATTCAATTGTTTATAAACTTTAGTCCAAGCTCCCTGCTTGAGACAAACACCGTGACCTATAGCTCAAGCGGCCTACGTGATTAGTAACTATGTCATCTGATTGTATTTTCATATGTTCGAGCTACTGTCTGCTTCCTTTATGATTTGTAACCAAGATGGTGGACAGAATAGAGTTAGCCATCATCATTGGCAGACCTGTACCTCTTTACCTAAGCTTTATCATGTAGAAGAGAACAGAATAGAATTAGCCATCATCATTGGCAGAAGCGATCAAGCTATCGTCATTAGAAGACCTGTACAATCCTACTTGATCTTCACCATGTAATCTCAGAGAATATAAGTATTTTTATACTTCGTGTTTTCTACTAAGAACCTCACATCAGAAAGAAATCATCATGAGTTTAACACATCGTCGTCATAACCAAAGAAGATAATACCGACTTCGTAAGTTTGATCTACGAACCCCAAGACACTCCAATGAATATGGAAGTGCAATTCCAACCGACTTAGCGTAAAATTATCGCAAGTCCTAACAATTACCCTCATAGGGCGGCCTTATTATACAAGGCAACAGCCCTAATGATATATAATTATATAATTATATTATATTATTATATATTATCTATAGTAACACATTATATTTTACTTATATATAACATATTCCTATTTATATAATAAATATCATTTATTTATAATATAGATATATAATAATCTCCGTTAATTTATATTTATATTATATCTATATTAATATATATATTATATTATAATATATATATATATATCTATATCTATAATATTAAGATATATCTATATATATAAAATATAAAATTATTTATCTTATATATATATATATCTATAGATCTATATATTATAATATATATATAAGATTCTATATATATATATATAACTATATATATAATATTAATATATAATATTAATTATATAATAATAATATATGTCATATATATTCTAATACTATATATATATTTCTATATATATATCTATTATCTATATAATATCTTATCTATATATATCTATATCTATATCTATATCTATATATATATCTAGATATATATAACATTTAATAATCTATATATATAATATAATATACATAATATCTATATATATAGATATATAATTATATATAGATTCTATCTATATAGATATATCTAATATAGATAATATCTTATAAGATATATCTCTATATTCAGAATTCTCTATATATACATACATAATATATAGTATTATATATATAAGATAATATATCTAATATATTATCTATTTATTATATTATATAATTAACATAATATATGTATATATATATTATATATTTATTTAATAATATTATATATAATATTATATAAGATATATATAGATACGATTATATATATATATATATTATATAAATAATATTAAAGATATATTTAGATATAAATAGAATAAATAGATAATAAATAATATATATATATATACATATATAATATATCTTATATGTATGATACTTATATATATATATATTGAGAATATATAGATTATAATATATATATATATATATAATTATAAAATTTTTTTTTTAATAATTTAAAATAAAAAAATCTATAGTAATCTACTATATTATATATATATATATATATAATATAAATACATCTCTATATATATATCTGTATATATTATATATATTTAATATCTATTTAGTTATCTATTTATCTCTAAATATATTCTATATTAATCTCTATATATAATATATATATAATTATATAATATATATACTATATAACTATCTATATCTATCTACTATATATCTTATATATATTATATTATCTATATATATATGAGAGAGAGATGAGCGGAGAGCAGAAGAGGAGCGAGAGAGAGAGAGAGAGAGAGAGAGGATATAGATAGAATATAATCAGATTATAGATAGATATAGAAGATAGAGATAATTATATATAAATATATATATGATATTATTTGTGAATATATATATCTATATATATCTATATATTAGATATATATAGATAATATAGATTATATATAGATATATAATAGATATTTATATATATAGAGTATATATATAATATATATATATATAATTGTAATATATAATATCTTATTAGAATTATTAAATTATTAAATTATATATAATTATAAATATATAATAACTATATATTTATATATATATTATATATTATATATATATATATAGATAAGAGTATAGATAGTAGATAGGATAAATATAATATATATAGATAATATATATGGAAATTATATATAGATAGTATATATAGAATATATTATATTATATATATATTATCTATTATATATTATTATATGATATATGCGATATCTATATCTATATATAGGATATATAAGATATATAGATATTATAGATATATAGCTATAAATAGATATATAGATATAGATATAAATAGATATATATATATAAGTATATATCTAGATATAGTAATATATAATAGATATATATAGTATATTAATAATATATATATATAATATTAGATGAATATAATATATATCATATAATATATAGATATATATAGCTTATATAGGATATATATAGATATATATAGAATATTAGATATATCTTCGATATATAAATGTCTAATAGATATATATAGATATATTCTAGATATATAGATATATATAAGAATTATATATATATATATAGATATTTTTTTATATAAATATTTTATATATAGATATATATAATATATTATATATATATATTTATATTTCAAATATTTAAATATTTATATAATATCTATACTATATATATTTATATTGATAATGATATATATATTATATATATTTATAATATATATTTATTTATATATATATATATATATATGATATCTATATATTCCACACACAACAAAACTATAAAATATATATATATATATATATATATATAATATATATATATATAATATTATTAATATAATATATCGGTATATATTTATTATAATATATATAATATTATAATTATATATATGATATTATGAATTATAGATATATCTTCTCTTAATTATTAATTTGTTTAATATATATCCTAATTATATATCGTATATCTATATTTATATTATATATATATATTCTTAAATATTATATATTGTAATACTATCATACTCTAATCTAAAATATCTCTTTCTATATATATATATAATACTATATACTATCTTATTATAATATATAATACTATAATATCATATCTATCTTCTATATATATATTCTATAATTATATAGATTCTCATATTATAATAGTATATAATTATCATCTATATACTCTATCGAATATAAATTAATTTTCTTCTAATAATAATAATGATAAATTATATATTATCGATATATATCTACTACTTGATCCTATAATATATATATATATATATCTATAATATATCTAATATATAATCTCTATATTAATATCTATGTTGATATCTATAATACTGATATTCGATAATATCTAGTACTATATAATATATCTATAATTAGATATATATATATACTATAATATAATATATATATAATCTAATATAATATAATTATTGCTATATATATAATATATAATATATATATATATATATAATATATATATATCTATCTATCTAATAAAATATATATATAGTAATAATATATTCATATATAATATAATAATTAATCATATAAAATATATATCTCTTATATCTCTAGTATATAGTATATAATTTATATACTTATATCTATATAATTAATTTGATATATATCTATCTATAGAATATATCTATAAATTATTACTATTTATATCATCCTGTTATATAGAGCTATCATCGATCTCATAAATCTAATATAGCTCACTAAGATCTAAATAACTATATAGCTCTCGATAATCTAGATAATATACTATATCTATATATATATATATATATATAATCTTATTATATAGATCGATATTTTACTATCGATCTTTCATCTCTATATCTTACTAATAATCCTCTCTAAAGATCAATAGATAATTATATATCATATATTAAATTATCTATATATATATTATAATATATCGATATAATAATATACGTTATATATATAATAGATATATTTTCTCTATATATATTATAATATATCTATTATATATATTATATTCTATAAATAATATAATATCATATAGGCATGGGTCCCAAGAAAGTTGCTGAAGTTCACGGAAAGAAGCAGATGCTTTCTTTGGAGACAAAGATGGAGATCATTAATAAGTATCAAGCTGGCGTGCGATTGAGTCTGATCGCTAAGGATTACGGCTGAAATCCATCGACGATAGGCACCATCCTTAAGCAGAAGCTAGGAAGCCATCAAAGCAGCTACACTTTCCAAGGGCTGTGACCCTATTTTTGGTCCAACAAGGAGGTAGCAAACGGGTGCAATGATGAGATGGAGAGGCTGCTTCTTGTATGGATAATAGAACTAAATCGCTGGTGATATGATAACCAGACGGCAATCTGCCACAAGGCCAGCACTATTTTCAGTGATCTGATTGCCCAGGCCGAAGACGACGGAGGAGAAAGGACATCAACACCAATCCCAGACTTCAAGGCTTCTCGTGGGTGGTTTGATAAATTCCGTAAACGGACTGGCATCCATTCGGTGGTGCGGCATGGGGAGGCTGCCAGCTCGGACACAAAGCGGCCAAAGTCATTATTAAGATGTTCGACGAGATGACGATCAACGAAGGCTACAGTTCTCAGCAAGTCTTCAACTGTGACGAGACTGGCCTTCTTTTGGAAAAAAATGCCTTGTCGGACGTACATCACGGAGGAAGAGAAGCAGCTACCCGGGCATAAGCCTATGAAAGACAGGCTTACGCTTACACTATTCAACGCCAGTGGGGATTGTAAAGTCAAGCCCCTACTTGTCTATCATTTGGAGACTCCCTGAGCCTTCAAGGACCACAAAGTGCTAAAAAAGAAGCTTCCGGAGATGTGGAGGGCTAACGCGAAAGCCTGGGTAATGAGACTTTAGTTCACCGAGTGGGTAAATCTGTGTTTCGGTCCGACAGCGAAGAAATTCTTAGAAGAGAAGTGCCTCCCCCTGAAATGTCTGCTGTTGTTGTACAATGCCCCTGCTCACCCTCCTGGCCTCGAGGAAGATATCCTAGTGGAGTATTCTTTCATCAAGCTTCTTTATCTTCCGCCTAACACCACCCCTCTCTTCCAGCCCATGGACCAGCAAGTGATATCGAACTTCAAGAAGCTTTATACAAAACATCTTTTCAAGAGATGTTTCAACATCACCGATACCAGAAACCTCACCTTGTATTCATTTTGGAAGGAGCATTTCGATATCATCATATGCATCCGACTCATTGATCAAGCTTGGCAGGAGGTTTTGAGGCACCTGGAATTCTTCGTGGAGTAAACTCTGGCCTGATGCCGTATCCGCCCGAGACTTCGAGGGATTCAACGTGGGCGAAGCTGATGCAGATTCAGAAACAGTTGACTGATCCTGAAACTGTTTCTGAAGCTGATGCAGATTCAGAAACAGTTGACGATCCTGAAACTGTTTCGCAACCAGATCTTGACGAGATCGTTGCACTCGGCAAGTCCATGGGGCTGGTCGTCGACGAGGACAACATCGATGACCTTCTCCAGGAGCGCCAAGAGGAGCTTAAGATGGATGACCTAAAGGAGTTGAAGGCCGTGCAACATAACGTCGTTCAAGAAGAGTTCTCCAGCAGTGGCAAAGAGGAGGAGGAGGAACCTATGACAACAGCAGAAATTAAGGATGCTCTAGCTATTTTTCATAAAGTGCAATCATTTGTAGAAAAGACACCCCCGAAAAGGCTTACACAGGTCGTATGCTTGCACAGTTCGATTATGTTTGCCCGAGTTGTTTCAGGAACATTGTGAAAAGCAGGCAGAAGCAATCTTCCTTGGATAGTTATTTTTTAAAGAGGCCTTTAGTAGTAAGCAAACAGGAAGATCCAAGTGATACGAAAAAACAAAGTTGAAAGTGGTGAAGAAATTGAAATTTTGTAAAAAAAACGTAAAGCATAAAAGAGTAAAAAATGATATTGTTATGATACAATAAAGTTTGTTCATACTTACCTGGCAGATATATATATAGCTGTATTCTCCGAAGTCCGACAGAATTTCAAAACTCCCGGCACACGCAGTGGTCGGCCAGGTGGTTAGTACCCATTCCCGCCGCTGGGAGGCGGGTATCAGGAACCATTCCCATTTTCTATTCACATTTTCTAGTGCCATTGTCTCCTGAGGGGAGGTGGGTGGGTACTTGATTATATATATCTGCCAGGTAAGTATGAACAAACTTTATTGTATCATAATATAATTTTGTTCATGAAACTTACCTGGCAGAGATATATATATATATTATATTATAATATATAATATATATATATATATATATATATATATATATAATTTATTTTATTTTTTATAATATAATTCTATATATATATATATATATATATATATATATATATATATATATATATATATATATATATATATATATATATATATATATATATATATATATCTATAGTATAATATATATATATATATATATATATATATATATATATATATATATATATTATTATATATCATATATATATATATATATATATATATATATATATATATATATATATATATATATATATTACTATATATATATATATATATATAGATATATATATATATATATATATATATATATATTATTATATATATCTATATATATATATATTATTATATATACATATATATATATATATATATATATATATATATATATAAATATATATATATATATATATATATATATATATATATATATATATATATATATATATATATATATATATATATATATATATATATATATATATATATATATATATATATATATAATATATATATATATATATATATATATATATATATATATATATATAGATATATATATATCTATATATAATATATATATATATATATAATATAATATATAATATATATATAATATAATATAGCTGAATCCCACCATTGGAGGTGGGAAGGGACAGAATAGAATGATTTTGGAAAAAAATACATGCAGATGATTGACATCTAGGTTCCTTACCTGCTAGCCGTAAGCGTGACGTTCGTGATTACTGTCACCCAAGTCTGCTTTTGCTTTACTAGTCTCTCCAGCAAGGTAGTGACCTGTATAGCTGGTGAGTTCTAGATGATCTGTCAACGGGAGCGTGACCACAATGCGACTAGACCATATTGACCATACTCTGAGGGCAACAAAGCATAAAAACCACCACCTGACCTAGCCTAACAAAAGTTAATCCCATAAACTTCTAGGCTAAAGAAAGGGAAGTCCGCCTCAAGCGGCCGACCCTACAACCATAAAACAATACAACAAATTAAAAGCACACCTATCCATTTTCTATAGGATAGGATTCATGCTGCTTCCCACCCCCAAGATTGTATCTGCGGAAATGTATGGTCCTAGCAAGTAGCAGTTCTCCTATGCCGTCTTCACATCCCTGAGGTAGTGTGAAGTGAACATAGAGTTGCTTCGCCAAAATGTGGCACTCAGGATATCGCTAAGTGCCATATTCTTCTGAAATGCACCGAAGTTGCGACAGCTCTAACCTCGTGAGCATTAACCTTCAGAAGTTTAAGATCACCATCTGGACAGGATGAATGGGCCTCCCTGATGGTGCTTTTCAAAAAGAACGCTAGGGCGTTCTTCGACATTGGTAAGTCTGGTCTTTTGACGGAACATCACAGATTGTCCGACTGACCTCGACATTGTTTGGTTCTTTCCAGATAAAATTTGAGAGCCCTGACAGGGCACAGGACACACTCTGGTTCTCGTCCAATGATCTCTGCTAATCCCTTGATATCAAAGCTTTTGGGCCAAGGGTTGGAAGGATTTTCGTTCTTTGCCAAGAAAGAAGGACTCAGGGAACACACTGCATTGTGTCCTCTGAAACCCACATGCTTACTGATGGCTTGAATCTCACTAACCCTCTTCGCTGTGGCCAGAGTGGTTAGGAAAACAGCCTTTCTTGTTAAGTCCTTTAAAGAGGCCGCATGCAAAGGTTCGAAAGGACCCGACATGAAGAACTTTAGAACTATATCTAAGTTCCATGATGGAGTCTTAAGTTGCGGTACTTCTGAGGTTTCAAAGGACCTCAAAAGATCGTGAAGATCCTTATTGTTGGTCAAGTCTAGGCCTCTGTGTCGGAAGACAGTTGATAACATGCTCTTGTACCCTCTGATCTTGGGGACCGCGAGCTTGTCAACATTCCTTAGATGAAGGAGGAAATCAGCGATCTGGTTCACAGAGGTCGTGGAGGGGGAAATGCCTTTCTTCCTACACCATCTCCTAAAGACAGCCCACTTCGACTGGTAAACAGCTCGAGAGGAAGCTCTTCTTGCGTTGGCAATAGCTCTTGCCACCACTCTTGAAAAACCTCTCGCTCTGGCCAACTTCTCGATAGTCTGAACGCAGTCAGACTCAGAGCGGAGAGGTTTCTGTGATACCTCTCGAAGTGGGGCTGTTTGAGTAGATCGATTCTTTCTGGTAGGGTCCTTGGGAAGTCCACCAGAAAGGACATGACCTCTGCGAACCAATCGCTTGAAGGCCAAAACGAGGTGATCAGGGTCATTCTCGCTCCTTCCGACGCTGCGAACTTCCTGATCACTTCTCCCAGGAGTTTGAACGGGGAAAGGCGTAGATGTCCATCCCCGTCCAGTCCCATAGAATGGCGTCCATAGCTACAGCTCCTGGGTCGAGGACAGGGGAGCAGTAAACAGGAAGTCTCTTCGTTTTCGATGTCGAGAAGAGATCTACTAATGGGCGTCCCCAAAGTCTCCACAACTCTTGGCAGACCTCTAGATGAGGAGTCCATTCGGTCGCAAGCAGTTGATTTTGACAGCTGAGAAGGTCCGCACGGACTTTTTGGACTCCTGAAACAAACCTCATCAGGATCATTATGTTCCTCGCTTTCACCCAAAGCAGGATCTCTCGCTATCTTGAACAGGGATCGAGAGTGTCCCCCACCCCCTGCTTCTTGATATATGCAAGAGCCGTGGTGTTGTCAGAGTTGATCTGGACAATTCGGCCCATAACTCATCCCTCGAAGAACTGAAGAGCCAACCGAATTGCTTCTAATTCTTTGAGGTTTATGTGCCAAGTCCTCTGTTCCCCTCTCCAGAGGCCTGACACTTCCTCCTTCCCCAGAGTTGCTCCCCAGCCTGTCATGGACGCGTCTGAGAACAACACTAGGTCGGGGCTCCGCAGATCGAGGGACAAATCTTCCGAAAGCTTGACGGGGTCGAGCCACCACTTCAGGTGGTCCTTGACCGACAGAGATTCTCAAAGTCTCTTCTAGATCTTCCTTGTTTTCCCAGTTTTCCGCTAAGAAAAACTGGAGCAGCCTGAGGTGCAGCCTCCCCAGGGAAACAAACTTCTCCAGCGAGGAAATGGTCCCCAGCAGACTCATCCATTCCTTCTCCGAGCATGTCTCCTTCCCTAAGAAGGCAGACACTTTTTCTAAGCATTTCTACTGACGTTCTAGAGATGGAAAAGCTCGAAAAGCCGCTGAATCCATCTGAATCCCCAGATACTCGATGGACTGTGTAGGGGTCAGATGGGACTTTTCAAAGTTGACTAGTAGGCCCAGGGCCTTCGTCAGCTGCAACGTCGTATGAAGGTCCTCCAGACACCTTGCCTCCGACGACGACCGGATGAGCCAATCGTCTAGGTAGAGTGAGACCCTTATCTTCGAGAGGTGAAGCCACTTTGCCACGTTCCGCATGAGAAGAGTGAAGACCATAGGAGCTGTACTTAGCCCGAAGCAGAGATCTGAACTGGAAGACCTGTCCCTTCAAGACGAACCTCAGGAACTTCCTGGACCGAGGATGGATCGGGACATGGAAGTATGCGTCTTGGAGGTCCAAAGAAACCATCCAGTCCCCTGGTCTTAAGGCTCCTAGAACAGACTGGACGTTTCCATCTTGAATTTTTCTCTTCTTACGAAAAGGATCAGCCTGCTGACGTCCAGGACAGGTCTCCATCCCCCAGACTGCTTCGGAACCAGGAATAACCTGTTGTAGAAGCCTGGGAAATCCAATGATAGAACCCGTTCTACGGCTCTCTTCTCTATCATTTGCTCGAGGAGATTGAGCAGGATCTGTTGCTTCGGTGGCTGGTATGATGGCGACAGGTCTATGGGCTTCATGCTCAAAGGAGGTATAGAGAGGAAAGGAATCTTGTAACCTCTCTCGATTATCTCGAGGGACCAGGTGTCCGTCCCTCTTACTCTCCAAGCCTCTGCGAAGAACGAGTCTCTCGCTCTGACCGGTGTCTGAAGGGCAGAGACGTCATTTCTTTCCTTTGGGTTTTGAGGGGGTCCTGCCTCTAGGGAAGCCCCTTCCTCGAGAAGAAGCTCTCGAGGAAGCTCTGCCACGAAAGGGCTTAAACTTCTTCTTAGGAGCTTGAGCGACTCGGGTAGAGGATTGAGCCGCAGGACGTCTAGAGGACTGAGACAAAAGGTCCTGCGTTGCTTTCTCTTGAAGGTTCACAGACAGATCTTTCACCGTGTTTTGTGGGAAGAGATGAGAAGAAAAGGGGGCAAACAACAATTCTGCCTTCTGTGCAGGAGACACTGACTTAGCGGTAAAACTACAGTAAAGCGCACGTTTTTTCAGGATCCCAGTAGCGAAGTGGGATGCCAGTTCATCGGACCCATCCCAACCTGCCTTATCCATGCAAGACAGGACGCTTGATAATTCTTCTAAAGAAATCGAGCCCAGGTTCCTAGACTGCAGGTCTAGAGCCGCCAAGCACCAGTCCAGGAAGTTAAAAACTTCCAACGTCCTGTAGATGCCTTTGAGATGGTGATCCATTTCCGACATTGTCCATGAAACTTTAGCCGAGGACAGGTAAGATCTCCTCGGCGCGTCTACTAGGTTGGAGAAATCACCTTGAGCAGAAGGAATCCTCAACCCTGCTTCTTTAACGGTCTCATACCAGATCCCAGCTCTTCCGCTTAGCTTTGCTGGTGGTAGAGCAAAGGAAGTCTTTCTGGATTCCATCCAGTCATGCATCCTCTTGAATGCTCTCTTAGTAGAGAGCAGTGTGGCCATTTTAACAAAGCCAGGTGCCTTCCTTGTCTTCGATGAGGTCAGTTGAGAAGGCGGAGAGAGAGGAACTGGGGCCTGAAACTTGTCAGTAAACAAGTCTTTCAGAAGGAGAGTCAACGTCTTATAATCTGACGATGATGACTGAAGGCTCTTCCTCATCAGCAGGACGAGTCACTTGAAGACTCTCCTTCTTCCCGGGGGATAGCAGAAGGGTCCTTAGCAGACCGAGAAGCAACTAAACCTTGAGGTCCCGTTTGTAAAAGGGGGCCTCTATCTGAAGGAGGGTTAGAAGAGGAAATTCGCGTATGTCTTGCTGCTATCTTTGAATCCTTATAAAGTTCCTGTAAAGGAACGTCCTGCGGAGCATCCTGAAGAACTTACTTTTGAAGAACGTCCCTGCAGGACTCCTGGCGAACGTCTTGAAGCGCAGGGCGCCTATCCTGAATAGTATCATGTTCAGTGTTCAGTTGAACGTCCTGACGTGTAGGACGCCTAGCGTCATCCAAAGCGTCTTTGTTAACGTCCTGAAGAGTGTCCAGACGTAAGGGACCTCGCGCGTCTGTAAAAGCGTCCTCACGATCGTATGGGCGAGCGTCTTGACGCGTAGGACGTCGAACGTCTTCGAAAGCAACCTCGCGAGCTTTCTGTCGAGCGTCCCGATGTTTATGAAGTCCCGCGCCTTTCAAAGCGTCCTCACGAACGTCCTGGTAAATGTCTTGACTTGAAGGACGTCAAGCAACTATAAAAGCGTCCTCGCAAGCATCCTGGCGAGAGCCACGATACGTAGAACGTCGAGCGTCTTCAATAGTGTCCTTCTTAGCTTCTTGATGAGTGACTATGTTTAGGACGTCGAGCGTCAACCGGGGCGTCCTGGCGAGCGTCTCGACCTGTAGAGTATCGAACATCTTCCAACTCGAACTCGTGAACGTCTTGTTGAAAGTCTCGGTGAAAGACATGCTCACTATGTGCTTGAAGAGTTTCATGTTGCCTCAAACTCTGAGCTTTCTGAAGGGAGTCCCTCTGAGAGCTTTGCCGAGTGTCCTGATACATCAGACGTTGAACGTCATGATAGGCGTCCTCTCGAGACCCCTGGCAAGCGTGTAAAAAGAGCAGAGTTGTCAGAGCAGCATCGTCGCGAGCGTCCTGATGCTAAAGACGTCGTGAGGGAAGGGCATCTTTACAAGGATCTTGTTGAGAAATTTGACACTTACGAGAATCTTGACGTACGCCTCGAGGAGAGATATCCACATCTAGAGAAACGTCTAGGAAAGATCCCCGACGTTGGGTAGTCTCCCGCCGATCTTGAAGTGCTCGAGGGTCCTCCTCAGAAGACCGGCGAACGTAGTCATGACGAGTCTTCTGAAGGTTCTCGACCTCCTGACAAAGGCAACAGCCGCCTATGCGACATCTAGCGCCTGTCACTTCCATAGCTTCTAGAAACTCTCTCACAGGGACCCTGTGCGTTCCTGGTTGAGTCTGCAGAATCTAGAAGGCGATGAAGCAGGGGAGGTCGAAAAACGAGAAGACCCAGGAGACTGCCTGGATTTCTTAACAGGTAGCCAAAGATCCGACTCTCTTCTTGCGAAAAACGAAGCCAACTGTTGACACATCGCTATAAGTCTCTCCTTGGATGGAGAAGATCCATGTCCAGGAGAAGGACTCATTATGTGAGAAGAAGATGGGCGAGGGGACGCCCTCTCCTTTCTCTCAGGAATAAACTTAGGACGGTCTGAGTGCTCAAAAGCGTCCTCTTCTGAAGACGTCTTGAATCTCTTCTGCGGGGTAATGTCCTTGAAGCATTCAGGAGAGGACAAAAGCGCAGGTCGAGAAGGATGGTGGGAAAGACGACGGCCGCCTGTGCGACATCTTGCGTCTTTACCGCTCATCGTGAGAGGCCCTCCGAGAGCTCCAACCCCGGTGAGGGGAGGACGCCTCGGAGGACGAGAAGCACTCTTTCAGAATTCGTGCCCGTGCACGATCTTTGGCAGCCTGGGAAGCGTCCACAGGTTCTGCTGAAGGGACGCCAGACCGGTGGATAGTTCCCGTAACCCTCCTTCGGCTTTCGACTTGTCCATTCCCTATGTCCTGGGAGTCCGACAAAGGTCTCGACCTAGAGGCGTTATGGGACCGATCTGACGCCCCCTCCACAACACTAGGGGCACCAACACTATCACTACACTTCACATTTGATTGGAGCGCGAGCACTTTCGATTCTAGGGCACGAATCGATTCCATAATTGTAGCAAGGGCATTCCCTTCTGTAGATACCACCTCATTGCCCGAAGGCAATACTACAGGGTTAGGTGCAACAACATATACAGTTGGGTTAGACTGAGGTAAATTACTACCCTGACTTTTAACAGAAGCACTCCTGGAGGAAGACCTCCCGATTCTATCACGTTCAAGCTTACGTATATAAGAATCATATATCTTCCATTCACTATCAGTCAAACTCTCGCACTCCTTACATCTATCATTCATTAGACAAACATGTTCTCTACACTTCGTGCATACGGTGTGGGGATCTACCGAAGCTTACGGTAGCCTCACCTTA
>NC_061109.1:23712090-23765859 GCF_015104395.2 Macrobrachium nipponense | reverse complement strand
TAGCCTCACCTTACACTCTTGTATGCAACACACCCTGAAACTAGTAGAACTAGATCCAGACATCTTATTTCAAGAAAAGTCAAAGCCAAAATCCAATTCAAACCACGATAGCATATGCCAAGCCACAAATCCAGTCAAAAAACCAAAAGAAAATCAGGATACTCAAGGCAAAAGAAGTTTTCAAAATCCTAGGCGGAGGTACTGGAAACAGGTGTTTACAGTACCGGCGACAGAGAAAATCTGAATAGAAAATGGGAATGGTTCCTGATACCCGCCTCCCAGCGGCGGAATGGGTACTAACCACCTGGCTGACCACTGCGTTGCCGGGAGTTTTGAAATTCTGTCGGACTTCGGAGAATACAGCTATATATATATATATTGACAGGTAAGTTTCATGAACAAAAAAATTTTTAAATAAAAAATAAATTTATGTTTTCTGCCATTTGTTAATGTATTTCGTAAAGTTTAGTGTTAATGTTTTCTGCCATTTTTTTATGTTTTGTAAAGTTAAGTGTTCATGTTTTCTGCCATTTGTCATCCTCCTCTGCCACCACTTTCGGAGATCGCCTCACTTGAAAGGTAAGGTTCCACATTTTACTACATAAGTACGTACCGTATTTCTTGCACCACGTACACTTATACCACTTTCACAAAAGTATAGTATAGTTTTATATTAGGTATTGAATGGTCCAAATTGTTGTATTTCATTGTTTATTGGTCAATTTAGCTTTACTATAAAATTTACTGTGGTGTTTTTGGAGGGCTTGGAACCAATTAGGCAATTTACATGAAAAACGTGGTTCGAGATACGAAAAAATCAGGTTACGAAAGCCACTTTGGAATGGATTAATTTCGTATCCTGAGGCACTACTGTAATTAAGACAACACTTGGCTTGCAGCCAGTAACCACCAAGGTTATTCTGAGACTGGGAGTGAATGCCTTTGCTACACAATGTAAAAGGACCACTCCAACCTTAAACAGTAACCTGTACCTAGCAACTAAACTGACTTGTCAACATAGACAACCACCTTGGATATTTCTGGCTGATAGCTTTAAGGCAGTAGTGGCCCAATTGAGATTAAATTCAACTTATGAACTTCTACCTCTGCTGATGTTGATGCAACACCTGATGCATTACAGCTTGAAATGTTACATTCAATCTGATCATTCATTGAAGGAATGTTTCACTCACTATACCATTAGTAGTTTTGCAAGTCACTCTCAGATTATTCTCTATTTTTGGTTCAACTTCCATCTGTGAGCAGAGTTTTTCCTGCATGAAGGCAAGGAAGTCCAAGAATAGGTCCATGTTGTCAAGACAAACTTAAATGCAGTGTTGAGAGTTTCTACCAGCAACCTTAAGCCAGACTGGAAACAAATTTCAAACCAGAACTGTGACCAGAAACACTTTTCCCATTGAATTTCTTGTGCTGGATTCTGGATGTTTGTTTTTATAAACCATGCTGTCTATATGTTCTATAATCATAAGAGCACTGCTTAACTGTAAAAGGTGTGCCCCTTTGACTTTTAATGGCCCACTGATGCAGCCCTTGTGCCGAAAAGTTTGCCCACCACTGCGCCCCAGTATCAGACTGGGTAAAATCTGTTAAACCATTGATTTACCAGGATTGGAATGGAGACTGGGCCTTGGTGCCAACAACAAATAAACTTAAAAACATAAAAACTGAAGTATATGCATGGAGGACATCCTCACAGGATGAAAGATAAAGAGGTGATCCTAGCAAGGCTCCGTATAGGACACACAAGATTCTCGCATGGTCACTTTATGTCAACACCACATACTGACCCAATGAAGTGTAACAGATGTCAAACACCCATGACAGTACAGCATTTACTTGTTGAATGCCCAAATTGGACCCAGCAAAGATCTATTTATCTACGGAATTCAAAAATGAAAAGTATTCTTGCTGAAAGCAAAGATTTTTCAATTAATAACATCATAAATTTTTTAAATAAGACAGGTTTCTCAAAGTTTAAATTTTTCCTCTCTTTCAGGATTGATTCCTGAGAACCAGCCAAAGAAGAGTCTACTTGAGACTCAGAGGTCATGGAAAAACTAACCCCTATTTAATAATAATAATGCCCACACTAGCCTTAAGGCATGAGAAAATACTCACTTGACCACTTAGTACATTTAAGTTGTTTACCATCCAAACTCAAATCTGGGAGATTTCCACACTGAAAACCTACAATTGATTATGATGATAATCTTTTGGAGCTAATGATGTTTACATTGACTGACTTGTAGTGGGGAACACTGACCATAAGGAAAAAAAGCTCTCGGGCTCCTATTGACAGTAACTTCATAAATTACCATTCCTTGACCTGAAACAGATCATAAATGACCATTCCTTAACCTAAAACTTATAAAAAGATAAATGACCATTCCTAGACCTGAAACAGATAAAAAAATAAATCACCATTCCTTGACCTGAAACAGATCAGAGATGCACCAAAGCATTAGCCATGTTTCTCTTCATGTGAAGATATCCATTAGCATATGTGTATAATCATGCATTAGTTCCTTTGACAATATCATTCGGTCTAGTTGACAAATAGCTTCATTATTTACTTGAATACATGTTCTAAATACTATTGGAGTTATTTGTAGAACTAAGCAAGAGCTCTGCATCGTGTATCACTTTGTAAATTTATTTTCCTATCGTATTTTGGTTAAGAATTTAGTGTTTTTTGTTGGTAAACTTGAATTAACCTGTAATTAACCTTAGAAGTTGTATACTGGCCATCCTGGGATGTTATCATGCATAAGCAATGTTATAAGGGAGCTTTAGATAAATAGTGGAGTTTAGGTATTTCTACAGAAGCAATCCGCGGTGGCCTGACTATGGCAATTGAAGTTTTCCTATGTTATTTTACCCACTGAACAAGAATTTAAAGTAATATTTATTCGGACGACTGTAATTAACTCCCAAGGGCCAGTACTAAACACGGCGACTCGACCGCCAACCGAAATCAGCGGAAGAACACCAAAACCAATATGGTGGAGATACCAAAACAACAACAAACAAAGTAGGGAGCGACTACATATCAGCGACGATCGATTTGTGTGTGCTGTCAGTAAGGCCGTAGCCAAACGGCGCTTCGCGCCTTATCCGCATATTTAAAGATTCTTGGCAAGCACGGCATGTACGGCAAGAGGTAATGTTGCGCTGCGCGCGCTAGCCACAGGGGTTACAGTAAGGCTACTTACCGTGGCAGATCACACCTAAAGGTGTTCTTGTTGTAGTCGATCCGACAAATAGTAGCTCCACAACACTCGGAGTTTTTTGCTTTATAAAGAAATTGTCTTTGAGCATATTCAATCACAACTTCTTTACCACCACTAGACAAATAATGATAAAATTCACTGTAACTCCCACCCCCATTGCACTGCAAACGAATCGGTAGGAATCGAAGGTGTCAAAATTAATGCCAGAAGGGCCAGCCACTGCCTCTGCCATAGGTACAGGAAGACAAAATGCCGTTTTTTGCTTCATTATTCGAGTATTCAGTCAAACAAGGATACCAGTGGACACTGGACAGGCAACTGTATTACTCCGCTGAAATGCTAGTGAAACTTAGTTTTCAACTAAAGTCATTCGTAATTGGTTATCTCATTAAAAGTAAACATTACCATAGAGGAAACGCCTCTCCCGACTTAGGAAAAATTCAAGGTAAAAACTTATCAAGCTCATTTAATTCCACCACGTTCAATCTCTCATATAATGACTATACTTTTTATATTGCTTTTCACATGCTCTTTCCATGTAGGTGATTATTTATTTTAATATCCAGTGCGGAGTGCTTCTGAAATATTACCTTTAGTACTGGCCCCTGGGGGTTAATTACAGTCGTCCGAATAAATATTACTTAAAATTCTTGTTCAGGAGGTAAAACTGCATAGAAAAACTGCAACTGCCATACTCTGGGCCGCCGTGGATAGGTACACTAGATCTATTTCCTTTAATGGGGGAGTCTAGGAGGGCAGAGGGCTCCCCCTGCCTAAGTAACACAGCCTGCTAGGTTAGGTCATGGTAAGTTAGGTCAGTATGGTTCCCTTTTTAACAGTTTCCTTAGCTAATCCCTTCCTAAGCATATGGCTCTCTTGATGATTTGTGCATGCCCGGAACCATTCATAACATGGCAACCCGGTTCTCCCAATGTTTTCCCCAACACAAAACCCCACTTTCCCAAGGGTCCCCAACCATTTTGGGTATATATGAGGGTAAAAATTATTGACTGAGAAACACTAAACCTCTCATCAGTAACCCTTAAAAGTATAAAAAAAAATTCCAAGGTCACAGTCCACGCAGAGCTGTTTAATTCTAGGCAATAACTCTGCACGGACTAGAAGGAATGTTCCCACAATTACAACAGCCGCTAGGGTTTGGGGCATCAAATTTATTTTGCGGTTTAGTACTAGCCCCCAAAAATAACTCTAGGCTAGGAAACTAACTTCCAAAGAAATACCTGATGCAGAGTTATTACCTACATCTACTGCTGTTGCTTGGAAATAGTTTTCTTCTTTGTATGTTGCTTGGAGATAGTCTTTCTTCTCAAGTCACTTTACTCAATTTAATACAAAACGCACTGCAGCATTATCACAAATTTAACAGGGTAAAATACCAAATGGCCACCCGGCAGCCATCTCTACCATAGCATGACCACCTTCCTGAAAATCGGAACTTATGGTATTAATTTGTGACGTAGGAGGAAAGCCTTCCTTTAGAGGAAAGTAGAGGACTCCAGATGTTGCTTTGACGGATGCTGGCTCTTGACTAATGCCTCTCCTGGGTTACAAGACGTGTTAAAGTACTTTTTCGGGAAGGTGGTCGCGCTATGGTAGAGGCCTTCCTTTAGTATTTTACAATATCTTTATATTCAACCATTCAAAACCTTGGAGCGGATACTATATAACCAGTGTTCGCGAAAGTGGAACCTGGTACTTAAAAATATGCCCCTTTGTCTCATACATTTTCCCTTACTACTCAATCTTGTACACCATTCGACTACCTAAATGGTACGGGATGAAAACACTACACCTACATATGGAGCCATATCTTTACTAGCTAGGCTACAATGGTGCATCATCATCAATAATATTTAAGATATCTAATCACTTCTACTTCTAACATACCTAACTGGAATTGAAAAACACATTAAAAATATAAATTCACCAATCTGTGAATGATTACATTAGGTAGTTCTAAACTGGCTACAACATTAAGCTAGATCATCACTGTAATCTAGGATAGACTACCGAAGTTTGGCAAGATTTGATAAAACTGTAAGATTGCATTTTTCCGTAACTGATTTTTATTGGTTATTGGTGTAATACATCTAGCGATGAACGGCGATGAACGAAGTTTAAACGTGTTTTACATGTTGCTGTCCTATAAACAGAGAAACAATACCCACAAACAAAGGAAACTTGGCCTAGATCTGGCAACTGCAGTCAAGCTAAATTTTTCCATACAATCAATACTAAACATGATATTAAGTCAATACTTACATATTAAACTGAACTCAAAAATATTAAAACTAATCATACACTTAAATCACTATGGGAACAATCACGAGACCAACGTAACATAAGAGACAATCAGCAAATAGGAGGATGATGGAGGGGTTCGTGGGGGCTGGGGAGGACCCAAAAGCCAGTGGTTTCCTGCCAAGGATTCTAAAACCTCAAATAAAATGGAAACAATGTTCGTAATTCAATAGTTTTTTTTTTTTAACCGCATACCTATTCATTGTTAGTAGACTTAATTTGACTCTCCAGAGAACAATATTTCACGAAACCTTCTGAAAGAAAAATAAAAGATGAAAGATCTCTAAATTTTTGTAATGCATGAAAGCAATTTCAGAAAACTGAGTGACTACTAGCCATAAACTCCAAAGGGAATAGGCTTATTCGGACCTTGGCTGATTCCGACCATGTACTGGCTCATTCGGACCTTTATCCAGGCTTATTCGGACCTTCATATATTTGGCCGATTTTTCTGTGCAGTTTTACCCCTGAACAAGAAATTTTAAGTAATATTTATTCGGTACGACTGTTTAATTTAACCCCCAGAGGCTCGAACTAAACACGGCGAAATACATTTGAAGCCCCAATTCCTGGTGCTTTCGTATTCGCGGGGGACGAACGATGCGGAATGCTTATATAGAAATACCCATTGCTATAATATAAAATTATTAGTATGGGTCCGAATCAGCCAAGATTAAGGTCCGAATCAGTCAGGTCCGAATAAGCCTGCATCCACTCCAAATATCCTGCTGTGTTTATGTAAACATGTTAATAGATGAAGATTGGAAATTAATTATTGTAATATAAAATGGCTCAAAATTACAGATGTATACACATGTATATATATACATATATATATATAGATATATATATAATATTATATATATATATATATATATATATATATATATATATATATATATATATATATATACACACACACACACACACACACACACATATATATAGATATATATATATATATATATATATATATATTATATGAAATGTATAAATATGTGTATATATATATTATGAAATATATGGAAAATATATATATATATATATATATATATATATATATATATATATATATATATATGTGTGTGTGTGTGTGTGTGTGTGTGTGTGTGTGTGTGTAATTTTCTTTTACAGCAAGTCGCCAGTACCCATTTTGAAGACAGGTGGCATATTGGCCAGAATTTGTGATCCATGGGCTAAGAAGTGTAGTGCATGCTATAACCCACTTATCCACGGAATACTGGCTTTGACTGACGAGCCTTCTAAGGTGAGCGGTAAGGACTCCATACATATACACGCACATAGGTAGATAGATAATAAAAAGTTAGCTGCAAAGAAAACCAGTGCAATATCACTACCACACTTATACTTTGCTGATTTGTGGGTGAAGTTATGTGCAGAAAAAATTCCACTACATTACACGCACACATAAGTCTCATCATCAGTGCTCGAAACTGCTGCTTGCCATGCAAGCAACGCACCCACCTATTATACATATTTACCTCTGCCTCTTTCATACACTCACATACCTGGATATTCCCCGTAGGAAGTTAGTGCCAGCAGTGCATTGTAAGCATTAGGTATACTACTTAAGGTTCTTTACATAGTCCCTTCGAGCTGCAATCGCTTTAATTTCTTTTACTATATCCGTTCATATTCTCTCTTCCAGCTTGCTATCCATCCTCTTCCTAACATTGTTTGCAATGTGCAACTTCGAGGTTTTCCTCCTGTTACGCTTTTCAAACCTTTCTGTTCTCAATTTCCTTTCCAGTGGCGTTGGGACTTCATAGGGTCTTAGCGCTTCGCCTTTGGCCCTAAATTCTATATCCCTATCCAATCATACCTGGATATTGAACAAGTTTTTTTTCTAAAACCTGTTGTAGGTATAATCCAACCATTTCTGAATTAATTAGTTTTCCTCTAATCTCTCCCTGACATTTAAAAGTTATACTGAACACTCCAACAACCTATTATTTTCCAAGCTTACCACCTGACCAAACCTCCTTAGAATTTTGGTCCACCCTTTCACCCAAGCTAACCTATTTTACTACGTCTTAGGGAGTCTCCCCATTTCGCAGCTTCTTTCACCACATAAAGTTACACCCAGGGCTGGACCTATAATCAGGCAAGATCAACAATTCCAAAGGGCTCAGAGATTGGGTGGAAGGATGGGCAATGTAAATCAATAAACAGTGCTATTGCGTTCAGCAACTGCTTTTAAACAGCACCCTTAAAAAGTAAGTGTGTGGAAGAGTATTGGTAAAATATGAAAAAAAATCTTAAATTCTTCGGAAATTCGTGTTCCTCTCGGCGAGAACGGAAAAATGTAAAGGGAGTTTCGGAAAAGCGGAAGAGTTTGTTGATATTTACCAATATATCTTTATATTATTATTATTTTATCAAAGCCATTCTGAATCCTGGGCATGCAAACCACATAAGCAACTCCGAAGCTAGGGGAGCATGGTTAAATACGTACAGCTGAAGTTACACCCGTTAACAGAAAGAGTGGTATTGTACTGTTTTATCATTTGCTCAGTTGTGTGGTATGATCATATCATCAGTATCGTCAATTCGTCATCGCTTGCAACCCATGAGGTGCAAAATGCCGCAGTTCGTGAGTTCTGTTTTAACTTCTGACAATCTCTCGCTATGTATTAAAAGTTCCTGTCTCGTGGTTTTCATCCTTAATATATTCTGCCATATCAATGTAGAATAATAATGTTTAACAATAAAATGGTACACAGGTAGCTTCCTCAATAATAATAATAACAATGATAATAAAATAGCACCCATGGTGATGTCGCGCAGTACCATGGGACACAAGTGTGAGAAGAGAGAGAAAAGGTGGATAAGTATCAAGACCCGAAAATAGAAATAAGAAGGATATGGATGTGCAGTGGAAAACTATAGGAACCCGTAAGGGCCGTTTCTAGTTCATTAGGCGCCCCAGGTAAGAACTCGTTATGGCGCCCCCCCCCCCTTCCCTCCAAGCTGGAAATAATAACATAAACAATTTCGAACACAACTAGCATCTCAAGTTCCACAACAAACAACATACTTTATTAATAAATCATCTTCACGTATATGTATACACACAAGGAACAAAAGTATTGACTCAAAAGTATACAAAACTATTTTTGTAAATTTTGAATAGAATAACACCATTATACATTTTTATTGCAAATCCTACCTAGAAATAAATGAAAAAGGTAACTAATTGCCAATCTAAAACCATAGAACTCAATACATATATGTTGAGGGCTATGCTAAAAACTATTATATACAAGTTTTCTTCACTGATTTTTCATATTTAAAACCTGACTCTTCTTGACTTTCTTGCAGCAAAATCATCTATAGTGTCAATCCATACGAAATCTGTTTGGATATTTCTCTATTAATACTAATTATTGCCAGCCCATTTAGGCGCTCCTGTGACATAGTAGACCTTAAATATGTTTTAATGAGCTTAAGTTTAGAAAAGCTTCTCTCTGCAGATGCCACAGTCACAGGTGTAGTGACAGCAATTCTTAATGCCCACATGTTGGATAGATCTCTTTCAGACCTTTCTCCTCCAGAAAAACAAGAAGGTCTAAAGTTGTCATATTTTGTTTCGGCCATTGTTTTGGAAATGACTGCATCTCTACAATCAGTTCATCATAATTTAAATCAGAATGATCCCCAGATGTGAGTGTATTACACAAATCTTTTGCCTGCTTTTCTAGCTCACTAGATGTCAGGTCAGAGAAGTTTATGAGAACACTGAATTTCTTTGCAACATCACTCATCATTCTAGTTCTCTCTCAGAGATTCAATGGCCATATACCACAACTACATTGAAAAATGAAAACTCCATTTTTTTCAAGGCATCCGGTAATAGGTTCATCAGGAGCCTCATAGGAAAACTGCCTTTTTAGTAGTTCTGAGTCTTTTCTGCTTTAGAGCAACTTCCACATTCATCTCCTCACATATCTCTTTGGCAGATGTCTGGGCATCAGCAAACCCAGTGTCTCTGTAGCTAACAAGGAAGGTTTCAGCCTTCTTGAGAATGTCAACAGCTACATCCAGATGCATGCATTGTGATTGCAGAAGTTTATTCACAGTTTGAACTTTTCTAAGGATATCATACCACACCACCGTACAAATAGAGAACCGGTATGATCCCACCTCTCTGCTAAGGTCTTGTGCTTCAATTTTAATAGCTGGATCTGCAGTGCTTGCTCTCACCTCTAAAAGAGCATCTCTCACTTTTGCAGCCTGGAATCTTACAACCTCAACACTGTTGATTCGACTCTCCCACCGTGTGTCTGCCCAGGATTTCAAAGTTGTGTCCACATGTTTTTTAGGGTCGACCACCTTTGAGTGGAGCAGAGAAGAGATTAAATAATTTTTGCAGGTAGCCAAAGTAGCTAGTTGCATCTGAGGAGCTCTTTGCTGCATCACACACAACCAGATTAACAGTGTGTGCTCCACATGGCACAAATAAAGCCCTCGGGGTTTAACCGAAGAAGTCTAGCCTGGACTCCCTTGTTTTTTGTTTTTTTTTCCTCTCATATTTGCCCCATTGTCATATGACTGTCCTCTGCAGTCTTCAAAGGGGATATTAAGCTCTTCAAGTTTTTGAGTATGAGTCTTGAGAGGTCTTCTCCTGTTGTCTGCTCGACTCAAGGAAACCCGATAAAATATTCCTTAATTTGTGCAGTGCCTTCAGCTGTAACTATTCGAATTATCACAGATAATTGCTCCTTGTGACTTAAATCTGGAGTGCAATTTAAAATAATTGAAAAGTATAGGATTGTCTAATTTGCGGTCACCATGCAACTCCACCCAACAACCCTCTTACTGATGCAGTCAATAACTCATTTGAATAATATTGCCTAGGTAGGATGTATGACTGGCACCTCCGCAATATGTTCTTGAGAAACAGGGTCAAACTGAGCCATGTAGTTCAAACTTCCTTTCAGAAAGTTCCCATTATTGGGCTGGTAAAGTGTGTATGTGGACCCTCTGAGAGGAAGATTTCGTTCTGCCAGACTATGAATTATAGCCACGAACCTGGTAAGTACCTCTCGCCACCTACGTCGTTCATTGTTTATTAGTGCCAGCTCAACTTTGTCAATTGTTTGCCCCTTTTCAATACGACTCTCCAGTTCTTTCCATGACCCCATATTCTTTGTATGTTCTGGACTGTTCTCCATGCATTTTGAGTGAGTCACTGCAGTTTTTCCAGTCATTAAAGCCACCTCTGCTTAGTTTAAATGTTTTCTGGGAAAAGAGTTTGCAACAAAAACAGTATAAACTATCTTTTTCTTGGAATATGTCAGCCATGTTCTTTTGATTTTCTCCCCGTTCACTAGCTGTCTGTAGAAGTATTGTGTGATCAAACTTCTTCCCACCCTGTGTTTCTTTGGAATGGGAACTCTGAATTTGATTAGAATGGCCCTCGACTTACCAACTCAATCCTCTCTCCATGAGACAACTCGGGTGACCAGTCAGCAGGATCAATGGGTGCTGCTGGTAACAGACTCACTGTACTCGCTTACATCTGTTGCTGTGCCTATTGTGGTTGATTGTGAAGTATCTTTAGGCTGGGGGAATGGGCGGGGGGGATGGGCATCGTCATTGAGTTGTGCTGCAGCTGATGGTGCTGGGTCCTCCTTCTGTAAGAAATCAAGCACACATGAAATAGCTTCTGAATGAAATGGTCAATCACAAGACACATTTTTATGTTTCTGACTATGCATCGAGTTCTGATGCTGCCTTATTACCTTATTACATATATAATTAGAAAAAGGATTATAAAAAAAATAGATTCCTCGATCGGGTCACTTACCGTACGTACCTAAAAAGTTAGCGGAAAACGTACTTCTTCTTTCTCTCCAAAAATTGAATACAGAGCGTTTTTTGTGAATATTTTTTCTTGCAGGTTTTTTTTTTTTTTACCAAATTTTATATATTAATAACTGTATTTACACTTTTCTTTCATCCGACTCAATCTTAAAACTTTTATTAATTCACTTAATCAGTAATCATCAATAAGTGTGTGAAAAATGCAAAATGCTACTAATTCTAATTGAAAAAAAGACATTCATTAATCATTTTAAGTAGTACACTTAATTTACAAATGTAAAATCTTATTCCACATAAACTGGCAAACAGACACGATCAAACGGACTGCACATTTAAATCTATTTACATGCTATAAATGTAATTAAATATATTGTATCTAAATACTTAGAATAGTTAAATACAGTATTTAAATACACAGAACAAAATGTATTTGTAAATACAATTCTAAATACTCAAAAGTATTTTAAATACGTATTTAAATACTGCCCATCTCTGAGTATATTCATATATGATCTGTTAAACTCACCTGGTTCTTCTACTTGGGAGAAGGCAGTGACACCGAGGCCTCCTCACACTCCTTTGTTTCAGCATTTACAGGTTGCTGTTGTGGCTTCAGATATTTTTTTCAATGCATCTGGACGAAAAGAAATTATAGAATATGTGTTAATTATTATGCATTTAATATAATTAATTTATAAACATATAATTTATAAACATCTAAATTTTTATAGTACAAATATCACTGCATTGCAGCATGTAGGCCTATGCTAGGGTCTACAGTTACAATTAACCTCTTGAGAATCCTTGAGAATGGGCAAATGTCAATATTAACTATATAGCACAAAATTCGATATTAGAGTAATCCAGGAAAACGTAACATTTAAAATAATAATAAAATTAATAATAATCTTCTTCTCAGCTTTAATGGTAGCCCCAGGGAAGGGCCACACTGCATTGCTAATGAGACGGCGAGAGCGCAGTTCAAACTTGCTCTTAAGCACTGCAGGCTAAATGAAAAACAACTAAGAGCCGAATGCAATGTCTAGAAACTTAGAATCTGGTGATTATCCTCGTCTTTGGAAAGATATCCAGTCTTTAAATCCCAAAAAACTAAAAAGCTATCACAGAGAGTAGGGGAAGCAGTCGGAGACGAAGCTATTGCAAGTATGTGGGGCGATCACTTCAACAATATCCTGAATTGCATAAATGATCAAGATTCCCGAAGGGATGTAGATAACCTCCTTACTGACAACATTCAATTTCATTTTGCAGACCCGCCTATTACGCCAGTAACATCAGCGATGCCATAAACAGCCTACCTAATAATAAATCGCCCGGCTGTGATGGTCTTTCCTGCAGAGGCCTTCAAACTCTGCCATCCGATAATTTACATTTTGCTAGCTGCCCTATTCAATTGCGTGCATAATTCACCGGTTTATTCCAGACTCCTTTGTCCCCTACTCTTAGTTCACTTGATACCATTAATCAAAAACAAGCTAAAGGATGCAGCTGACCCTGGCAACTACCGGCCGATTGCAATCACAACGATCGCATCGAAGATACTTGAGTCTGTTCTTCTAGTTAGACTTCTCCCCTTTTTACACACCACTGACAACCAGTTCGGGTTTAAAAGCAAACCACTCAACCGTACACCTGCATCTACATACTGAAAGAATTGCTTAATTACTACCTATCATCAGCCTCTCCTATTTTCCTTTGTTTTGTAGATGTGAGAAAAGCATTGACAGAGTAAACTACAATGAAGCTCTTCCTGAAGCTGCATAAAAGGGGCACACCCCTGTACCTAGTTGGCATTTACATTGCATGGTTCTACACCACAGCAATTTCTGTGTCAAATGGGGTAACGTGTTATCTTACACCTTCGGCTCCCTAAACGGGCTCCGGCAAGGGGGCATTCTCTCTCTCCTTACCTGTTTAATACGTACACAGATGACTTGAATGTCAAACTGAACTCGCTCCCAATCGGATGCACCGTCATGAAACAACTATAAAAACAACCTCTGTTACGCCGACGATATGGTTCTGATTTCCCATCAGTGCAAGGTCTCCAACGACTCATCGACACCTGCCGCCAATATGCAGAGGATTTGATATAATCTACAACGAAACCAAGACCAGTGTAACTGTCGCTGCTCCCGAGATCGCTTAAGCATATTGCAGAACCTCAAATTTTCCTCGGAAACCATCGGCTGGAATTTGTGCACGAATTTCCGTATTTGGGTCACATTATCACCGACGACCTAAAAGATACGGCAGACATTGAACAGAGGCGTCGTAAACTATGTGCAGCTGGCAACATGATTGCAAGGAGGTTTGCCTTCTGTCACCGAGACGTGAAACTGCTTCTATCCGCTCGTACTACTACAGTATATATGTTCCCTCTGACGAACTATACCCAAGAGACCTTGAGACGCATCACTGTTGTGCACAATGACATTCTGAGACGCCTCACAAACACTCCCCGCTACCACTCCGCCACACAGATGTTCATTGAAAACCACCTGGACAATTTAAAAATCATTGTTAGGCGAACAATGTCCAGTCTGGTAACCCGAGTGAGAAACAGCAGCAACTCGCTTCATACAAAGCATCCTAAGGAGTGAAGCAAGAAGATCTAAATTGGGGAAAGATGGGAAAATGAGGCCTTTATCCCCTAAAGGACTTAATCTCTGTATTGGCAAGATGTCATCTGCAGTTTTTGTCATTATTACATTTATAGCTGATATTTTAATTTTCATTATTACTGTGATTCCTATCAAGTTAAAGTTTTATTTACATTTAATTTATGTATTAAGCCCTCTGGACCTGACTACTGTAACCACCTAAGGTCTCTAGTTGAAATTTGAGTTATATAATATGTGCACCAATGTTATTACTCGCAATGCATTTTTTTTTCTCACCAATATTATTACTGTTATTACCAGTATGATGATTACTAGCTTTTATGCTACCTCAGCTATATTATTTGGAATAAGTGCCGATTATTCATTTTCTTTTTCTATTTTATCATATCTCATGTATCTAGATTGTGTATGTTACTGTCTGTATCTTGTATACTCAATGTATATGGCCCCGAGCTGAAATAAAACATATTATTATTATTATTATTATTATTAATTATTCCTATTTATTCGGGGTCGCCGTTTATAATGAGTCAGGGGTGCCAAAAACGTGGAAATGACGTCATAATTTATGAATTATTTTAACCTCATTATGACAGGAATCAACGCAAACATAGCGCCTCCGGTTTTGACCGCGAAAAAGTGAAGGATTGTCTGTCCATTACTATAGATCATTGGCTTATAAGGTATATAACTCCTGGATTTCATTCGAATTTTCAACTCAGAAATATCTCCAAAAAGTGAACTTTGTTTATTATAAAAACTATAGGCTAGGCTTATACACACACAACACAGCTGGACACCTCTACTTTGGGCTCGTTTTTCCTCTTCCTCCTTTTTCTTTTCTTGTTTGCTGCACCTGACGGCTTGGACTGCCTCTCCATGATTGATAAAAGCTTGAATGCTTGACAGCTGCGTTGACAACTTAAGAAGACTTAAAAAAGAAGTAAAGATTGGGAGTAAACACGATGCTTAGAACTTAACTAAGGTGGCGTCGCGAGCAGGTGGCTGTATTAGTTTTAAAGCTCCTGATACTGACGACATCTACCTATCCAGTGTTGCCAACTTTTCCGAAACATTAAACACCGTTGCATCAAGTATTAACACTTCAGTATTCATCTATTTTCGCGTTTACACTTGCATTTATTTATTTGAATTATTCACGTAAAAATAATACTTCTCTCATTTATTTATATATTATTTTGGATGGCAATTTGGCGCCCCCCAAGCAAATGGCGCCCCAGGCGACCGCCTGTGTCGCCTGTGCCTAGAAACGGCCCTGTCCGTCACTCATAGGATAATTAGGCAAGATCCCAAGATCCCAAAAGGTACCTGGAAACTAGATGCCGGAGTAGCTCCAGGGCATGCAGAAGAGTGTACCACTAGAAATAATGACATAGTGAGAAAAGTGATGGACTCCTAAAAAGGAAGGATGCAACACGGAACCCAACACCACGAAAACCACCCGGTCGTATGATATGGCAGTGATAATAATAATAATAATAATAATAATAATAATAAAATAATAATAATAATAATAACAAGAAAACTCCACGACGTTCGCCTGCTCAATTTCGCTTTGAGTAAATTGTCTGAACAGCAAATAAACATTCAAATTACTTAAGTCCTTAAGACAAAGGAAATACTAAAGGTAACATATAAAATAACACCATAAGTGTAAGGAACATTGAATAACAAGCGAAATCAGTGTCAGGCAAAAGAAGGGTAAACCAAACCACCCCCCCCCCCAAAAAAAAAAAAAGCTGCATATCTCTAATCCTAATTTAAGCAGTGATATGCCGCAGCTGTGTTTGTGTAGTGAGCTCCGAGAAACTGTTAACCAGGAACAAATGCTTTGTAGTTTCTCTTACACATGGGATGGGAAGACGTGAAAATGGTATGGACAATCTGCGTCTCAAATATCACAGATAAGGTGCATTGGAATAGAAGTTTAATTATATCCATTTGGATGATAACAATTGTTACCCAGAAGCAAGAAAGAGTAGTACAGGTTAGCACAAATCTATAGAAGTCGGCAATGCCTATTGGTAAAAGGAAATGTAAAAAGAAAAAAAAACAGAAAACAGGAAATTTAAAGAAATTAATATTAGTAAACTGGTGCTCAGAAAAAAAAGGTAGACTACGGCTTAACATGAGCAATAAGCAAAAATTATGAAGTTGAATATACGCTACAGGAAATGGGAAAATATGGAAATACTAGCTGAGAGGGAGTCCTCGCTTTACAGAAGTAGAGGAAAAGGCCCCATATAGACTCCACTTTTCTAATCACCCCCCTCCTGATAAGCTCATGTACGTACGTGAGGCCTAAAAAGGGAGGGGCAACCCCCAAAAAGGGCGGGCCAACCCCTAATAGGGGGCGTGGCCACACTGACCCCATATCGACTCCACTATTCTGGGGGGCGTGGCCACCCTGACCCCAAATCGACTCCACTTGTCTTATCAGCTCATATACGCAGATGACGTGCAAAAGGGGGCGTGGCCCCCCTGACCCCAAATAGACTCCACTTGTCTTATAAGCTGATATACGTAGATGAGGTGCAAAATGGGGTGTGGCCACCCTTGACCCAAAATCGACTCCACATTATTTCTGAGCTCATGCACGTCCATGAGGTCCAAAATGGGTGGGGGCGTGGCCAACCTGTGACGTCACATAACTCTACGGGAATAAAACCATCATTTAACCCCCCCCCCCACCACCACAGACCCCAAATTGACTCCACTTTCCTACCCCAGTGACGTCACGAAATAAATCTACAGGAATAAAACTATCATTTCAACCCCCCGACCCCAAATTGACTCCAATTTTCTGCCCCCGTGACGTCACGTAACTCTACGGGAATCAAACCGTCATTTCATCCCCCGACCCCAAATTGACTCCACTTTCCTACCCCCCCGTGACGCCACGTAAACTCTTCAGGAATAAAACCACCATTTCATCCCCCGACCCCAAATTGACTCCACTTTCCTACCGCCCCTTGTGACGCCACGTAACTCTACGAGAAATAAAACCAGTATTTCATCCCCTGACCCCAAATTGAATTCATTTTCCCCATTTTCCGACCCCCTGTGATGTCACGTAACATTATTCTACATCTCCTCAAAGTTTTATATGAAAACAAAGCTTGAGTAGGATAAAATCTTTCTTCTAATACTACAAACACTTAAAAGTTTTGTCTAAAATCTCTGTCCAAGCGCCTCAATGGCGTGGTTGGTATGGTGTTGGCGTCCCACCTCGGTAGTCGCGAGTTCGATTCTCGGCCATTCCATTGAGGAGTGAGAGATGTGTATTTCTGGTGATAGAAGTTCACTCTCGACGTGGTTCGGAAGTCATGTAAAGCCGTTGGTCCCGTTGCTGAATAACCACTGGTTTCATGCAACGTAAAAACACCATACAAACAAAAAATAAAATCTCTGTCCAGTGTGCATTACCCAAAGCATTAATCTGTTTTCCTGCTATTCTCTTATAATTCTACCAGGACCTTGTATTTCTGAATCTGCAAAGCCTAAATGTTTTATTAATGTTTATCTATAATATTTACTGTAGTACTGCCTGTATCTAAAAGTATTGAACATTGTTTACCATTAATTCTTGTTTGGATGATAGGTAAATCTTCTTGGCATATTTCATTACCATCCGCCATTCCTTCAAAGGCAAATAGAATGTATCTTCCTTACCTACAGTGTTTATTTCATTCTCATTCTCAATTGGCAAGGAAGCTTTCTTTTGTGCTAAACCCCCTTTCTGTAATTGTCGACTGTGTCATGATTACTATTTTGAGGTGGTACTTATTGAGCATTATTGTTTTGTATGATTATTATTAAACCAACATTTCAGTGTTAGGTTACCTGTTCTATCACAATTGGAACAATATCTTGGTCGCCTACAATTTTGAGTTCCATGATTGGAATAACCGCAATTGGCACAATTTTGTTCCTGTCTATTATTTTATGTTTTATTATCTCCTGGACTCTGACTATGGGTTGGCCCGTTTGAACTTTGATTCTGATTACCATTGTTTGGATTTCTCCTGTGCTGTTGAGGCCTATATCTACTATTTCTGTTTGCTTGAAAAATTTTGCCATTACTGTTCTTATTATTCCTAGGATCTTGTTTCCCTTTTTGTCTATGGTTGAAATTTCTAGATCTGTCTGGAGCATTATCTGTCCTTCTCTGAAATTATTCCTATTTCTGCCTGTGTTTAATTATTTACAAAACTGTAAAATTCTTTTGTTAGATTCAGTTCTCTTTTGCACAATTCCTTTTGTATGAACTTGAAACCTGAGAGACTATCACTCTTGTTTCTAAAAACTTTTATCTTCCTCCCCGATAGTGTCATAGACTATGCCATAGGCTATGTAGTTTAACTACCTCTCTTAAACTCACTTAATCTTCTACTTCATTGAAAGCATTGCGATTGCCAATATTTACTCCTGTTCTCTTTAAATCATTAATTAAGTTATGGATGGCATTTTCTACATCAGTATGGAGGTTTGCTATACTATTACCATCATAATTCTGGTGTAAAAACTTACTGAGGTTGTACCATCGAATCTTGCTGAGTGATGGCTCCCAAATTTTAAATAAACACTTTCCTAAATTCTGGAAAAATTTTTATTAAAAATTTTGATTTCTTTGAACTTGAATGAATTTAGAGTCCGATGAGCGTCTTCTTCTCTGAACTAACATAGAGTAAAGCTTCATCTATTTCTTGCGCTCATTGGTTATTCCACTGGATGAAATTCGGCTTTCGGTATCTGCTATCCACTGTGATACCGAATATGCCTCTAATTTATTTTTCTGGATGACACTTTTCTACATTACTGCAAAAGGGTGTTAAGCCTGTGTTATTATAGCAGCCTGTGCCATTCTAGAATACCTAGGTACTTGTAATGTGGTTAGTACTGTTATTATGGCTAGAAACAATCACACTAGTCGTGGGTATATTTGTCTGATTACTCAGTCTCGAGAGTCGGTCAGGGGTTTGGGCATAAACTGTAATGGTTTGCGTTTGGAGTTCTGCTACATTGTAACCTGTTTATAATTTCATTAAATTCCAAAATTCCATTCATTTCATACTACGGGAGGACTAGATACAATTTTTAAAAAATATTCATTGTTGTACTTACATTATCTTCATGTTGGCAGAAGTCTGTGGTCCCTATCTTGCCTATATAATTTTTCTTATATGCTTACATCTAACGTTTTCTTCCTTCATTCTGGAAAAACATTAACATTAGTACATGCCGTTATTCTTTATTCACACCACTGCACTTTGCGAATTATTTATAAACTGAAACAAAATATCCTTATAGTTCTAGATGTATCACACAACAACAAAGGAAGAAAAAAATTTTCTCTTACAAAATTATGAAAAAAAAAAAAATTATCTCAAAAGATGTTTATGGTAAATATTTTTTATAAAAGCATTACTATTATCATTATGCAGTGCGGTGTGAGAAAATTCTATTTTAATTTATCATCAGACTTTAATCTAGGATACTTCAAACTTTTTCTTCTTTCTTCGGTTTCTGGTCGTGTCGAACACTTCGCGCTGTCTGGTGAATTTTTCCGCTGCCGTCACTTGGTGTCATTTCTTAGCGCTGTCACTCAGCGTCATCACCGCCGTTTGGGGGAATTGTTGCGCTGTTTTGGGGAATTGGGCGCTATCTCTGCCTTAACAATGGTTAGCGCTCTTATGTTGATTGAAGAATTCATCAATGCTTGCCATGAAGCTCCGCTGTGCTCAATTTGAAGTTCCTGCTTTTCCGCTACTAGAACTCGAGTTGCTTGTCCGCTACTATGAACTCGACAGTTCATATCAGTCAAAATATTACTTTGACTCTGGTTCATATGGCTTAGGAATGCTGATCTGCAACGACTCGCTATTACGGATGTTCACTAATCTTCGTAGCTTCTCACTGCATTTCGTCATTGCGACGAAATAGGTTACTTCTACTTGACTTCGTTTGCCCTCTGCACGGTATGAAGATGGTTATGTCTAGGCGACCTGCCTAGTCTAGGAGATATTTTTCGTTATGTTTTGACAAGTTTCCCTTTTCTTCGTCCTTCAAGCTATTGAACTCGGTAATTCTTCTCTTCAATTGTAGAATGTTTGTGCCTTTGAAATTTCGTTGTTTGTTGGTTCCGTTGTTATAGCACTTATCACTATATGCGCTCTGCTTTTCAGCGATAATTCAATTAATTTGTCTGTCGGTACTTTTTATATTTTCTGCATCTTTTATATCTCCACTGTGTTGGTGTGCATATGTGTTTAGCCACTATACGCGTTGGTTTTGCACTGAGAATCCCACATTCGCTATCATCATTCTATGTTGTGGTTGTAATGGGAAAAATATTCCTTTAATTATTAGTGATTTATTTAGGAATTGATTCATCCTCCTCCTCTAATATCTTTACACTACTGTTGTGAAAGTGATTGGAACTGTGAAATGTTTTCGTTTTTGCTGTGGACACGAGTGTGTGGCAGTGTAGCCAGTCCCTTGTTTTGTTTTTCTCTCACTCTGAGTATGGGAACGATGCCCTTAATCTTTCGTCTGCATTTTGGTAACACTAGCAACACATGTAAGGATCACGAATGCTTTCACGTGAGGAGGACATCAGCCGTTCCACCCTTTCATTTTGGCTATTTTACCAAATTATTAATACAAATGATTATCTATCCCTTGCAAGGGATCTAGTCCAGGAATCTAGTTCAGGGATCTAGTCCAGGAGCTCTGAAGACTAGGTAAATTAATCAAGTCCAGGAGTCTAGGCCTGGGAGAAATTTGGCATGATGTAATGAGTAATAAAGAAATAAGCTGAATACCAGGAATTTTCTTCAATACCCCTAAAATGGAAATCAGCACTTCAACTGCCTCCCAGTGGGAAGACATCACCTGGCCTCATCAGTAGTAAGACCCATACACACAAGGAATATCATGTAATAGCAGATAAGACAGGCCTACCCTATTTTCCAGGCAGCGTAAACGTTAGTCTTCATACCCACCGTGTCAACTATGACACTACCATTCTCCGACCCGTGTCTCCAGACAAGAAGACTGACAAAAGTGTATATGTATACAAATAGTATTCTTATTCTCGTATCTTAATGTCGTGGTGTGGGAAAAATCCTCACGTGACATGGTTGTATTGTGTTATGAAGTCTTTCTTTTTGTAGTTTTGGACTGGTTTGTATTTGCTTCGCTTTAGTTTTGTTGTATGGGATACCCTTTATACTGCTTTGTGGTTTCTATCTCTCTTAGGAACTTATTGTTATATATTGTAGACTACTTAACTGTTCTTTTGGACGTCTTGCTGATTTCTCATTCAATTTCATTTAATTCTTTTTCATTTAAGTTCTTTTATCTCAGGAGGCTTTTGACATGAGTTCGGTTTTCTTTAGGATTCTGGGCAAGTTAAACACCACGTTTCTTTTCTTAATTATTATTGTAACACAAATTCACTGTCTTATCACACACAAATGACACAGGGTAAACGGAGTATAAACCGACACAAGTTATCGTCCAGAAGTGAGTTCCTAACTGAACTTTTTCTTTCGATTCAACTGAGCTCTGGACCCATTCCTGATTCTGGCTCCACCTTTTTTTCTACTGGAGACCACCCTAATTCTTCGTAATTGGATAATCTTGTACGCCTACTTTCGGTGACATCTAACGAATCAGGGCGTATGCTGTGAGCAATCGTTACCACCCCCTTGTTGGGTCACAGTACAATACTAGCAACTTGCATCAGTGATTTTTGTTGTCTCTCTCTGCGTTTTTATGAGTGTCGCATTGCAAACATCCTGGTTTGCGTTCCTTTTCTACCTCTCTCTCTCTCACTTTCATCTACCAAAACTCTACTAGTAAATCTTCCTAGCTAATATTTCCCTACATAACTATTCTTAATTCTTCTGCTCAGCACAGTAACCTATTTGTATCTAGGTAATATGAACATCAAATTCATTTATTTCATAACTTATTTGTATCTACTATGAGATTCAGGGCCTCTGTAACACGGTATTTTCGCAATAACTTTTATCTATGCATTTCATAATATAACGCTTATTCAGAATACATATTAATATCAACACATAAATTTTGAGTGTATTCTGCACTACGTAGGTTGAATAAATTTGTACTTATAATGTAAAAGTGACCTTTTTTGAAGACGGGCCAACTTATTCAAGAGAAATGGTTTCGAACGCACTCGTTACGTAACTTATGACAGCATTTCTTCCCTCTTTCTCGATGGATGACTGGCTATACGTAACGAAGGCTAAACCTCTGGCAACAATGACATACAAATTTAAATACAAGCAAAGCAGTACACCTTATGAACTCTGGAACCTCCCACTGATAATTGTCATAATAAACAAAACCAACAAAATATGTTAATAAATACAAAACACTTCGATTATTAGTCTAACTCCCAAAATAAGTTTCCAAAGAAATTACAGTCTACTTTATAGGTCACAATCAGATTGACAAGATGTAGGGAATAGTGGTAATTACCAAAAAACATAGTAGACAAGCTTGATTTGATAACTGCTATATAGAATGTCATGCATTTTTTATTTATTGGCTATCTACCTATTTACAGAAAAAAATAGCCGGTACCGTATATGGCTTTAAACCTTCACCAATAATTATCGTCAGAATGGTGACTTCATGAGGCTCCACCCACTTTCGCCTCGTTATAATTCAGGATAACACTGAAGGCTACCATGGGCATTGTTGGATTAGAAAAATTTAACTTCTGGCTATAAAAAACTAATTTCTCGAGTAGTTGTAAGAATGCTAAATGATCCTCAAGGATCCCAGCAGTTGGTCTAAACGTTTAATTCATGATATTACTGCCATACTGTTGCGGCACTACTGTACAGTAGTATTACTACGCTAGCACTGATACCCAACCCACATCTATGTATCGTTCCGCCATTCATAAAGTCTTTGGGTTTCAGAGCCGATGGCATTTCTGTCTGGAGGATGGGCGGGGCAACACTTAGTCAAAAGGTGTTTGTTTACCTTGCTTACGTAATGAATGTTTTTCGACTCTTGGCTCGTAATCATTGGCCATGGCGTCGGCTAGATCATTTTTACTCCATAAAATTAAAACTATCGGGTTTAGGCTATTGATAATGCTGACAAAATTTGTGTGTGGTTGTAAAATATACATATGTCAACTTTCAGCTACATCCGATGCTTTGACAAGGAGCAAAGTCCAAAAAACCGTGTTACAGAGACCCTGAATCTCATAGTAGGTGGCGTTTATTTATAATGTGAGTCACTGTATGCAGTACTGTAACTTATCTCATATCCCTTACCTGTGTTTAATGTGCCTTATGACACCTAAAGAGAAGTGATAAGGCAGGGAAATTGCAATATTTTTTTTTTATATATTTTTTTCACCTTTCTAATAGTACATTGATAAAAAATATATTTTCTGTATGTTAGATTTAATTAAACAAACTTAAAAAATATATTGTTTTTTCTAGCATCGATTATACTGAACATTTTATAATATATACAAAAAACTAAAGATCAAAACATAAGACTTAAAAAAAATAGTTTTTCTAGCATTGTTATACAATGACATTTTATAAGATATATGATAACTAAAGGTCAAAACAATCAGATTGTAATATAGGAATTTTAGATTATATATATGAAATAATTTTAAATAATACACATCCAATAACTTTAAATCTAACGTTTGCAAAGAAAAATCACACTATTACAAAGCAATTAGTGTTACTGGCAAAATAAGCCTATATTAGAAATAAAGAACAGCACAAGGACAAACTAAACAAGAACAGTGATAATGTAGAAATATAGTTTATGAAATATATTATTAATGTGGGTAAGTAGACAATTTATGTCTACTTACCCACAGTAAGTAAACCTTGATCCACAAAACTATGTATAATGGCGTTAATTGATGTATAAAAGAGGTAGGAGACATCCTCTTCTTGTTGTCATTCCCGAAGTTGCCTTATCACCTCGAAGGCTCCCTCTAACCAGCCCTAGCCCAAAGGCTCTCACGGCGCCATATTTCCAAGATGGCGGACAGCGGTGCACTCTCGGTGTTTTGAGTATGAACCTTTCGAGTAACGGCGCCTTTGGCAGTTTTGAGTGTGGCCCCAGAATCCTACTGCACTTGCACCATGTTATAAGGGAGCTTTTGTTTCAAACACCTTCTCCTAAGTGAGTGAAATGGTGGGAGAATTTTTTGGGGAACATGTCTTTAACCAATCACATTGCAATTTTAACCCTACATTATGATAGGACCGAGTGAAGAATTTGGAGAGATTTATACATTGAGTTACAGATATTCCTTTTCCTCATTTGTTTTATGAACATGTTATGTAATCTCAAGCTTTTATTTCTGTTCTGTTTATCATAGTATTTGTTTAGTATGTGCATTGACATGTTCTCGCTTCATGGTTTTTCCCTATAGTATATCTTGCAATATTACCTTACAATTGAGGGTAGGCCACTGAAAAATGCCAAAGGGGTGGGGGTTAGAAGGCGGTTTTAGGAAGTTTCGATACCTTTTTGTCAGCGATGTCAAATTGGAGGTTGATTGCCGTTATTTCGTACGTGATTTGTACACAATTAACTCTCATCTCTTTTCATTATTCACATCTGTCTATTTTCTTTGCATCGTTTTACAACGTATTGCTCACCCATAACAATTCCCTTAAGATTTTACCTTATTATTAGAACATTTACATTTACATATTTCATTTTATCTATTTAGACATTTCAATTTACACAATTCTGTCTATTTACGTTCCATCATTTTAGGTTAGTATGCTAACCTATATGTTAGTGTTAATTTAAGGAAGGGTCCAGGGGCGAAGCCACCCCCGGCCAGGTAACACTTTATACTAGGTTAGGTTAGGTTGGTTAGGTTAGTATGCTAACCTATTACGTTAGTCTTCCTTTAACCTTCAAGTAATAACAGGTTTGTGGTGGATGGATTGATCCCGTAGTTGACCAATATTACGCGCCATTGACTTGGAAAGAATCGGGCAGGAAAGAGGTGCCAATACTTTTATAGCCCATAAATTCACTTATGGCAACTTTTATACTGACTAAGATCATGAGTGTGGGCGTCTCAGGATTTCAATAATGCTTGTGACTTGAAGGGGGAAATGTTCTGCGTCTCTGTCTTGCATGACGTCTTTTTGTAAATTTTCTTGTAAATATACCAAGGGGTTGCTATGTTTTTGTGTTCTTGTCTTTAACGATAGTATTTTGATTGTAAATGTAATTTTACAACGAAAATTGCAAAGAAATATTAGAAATACATTTAAAGGTAAAAAAAGGTTACTGAATCTTTGTTCTTGGTAAATTTACAAAAATATCTCAACAAATGTGCTAAGAATTTGTAACTGCTTTTTTGCTTATCTGTTTTTGATATGTGAGCAGTAATTATAATTTTACAAAATAAAATAAATTTATTTATTAGAAAAAACATAAGTTGTAAAATTTATGATTGTCATGTAAAAGAGGTCCCACAAAGGGGGTTGTAAATAGTAGTCATTTTCAACTAATTGTGGAAGGTGGTATTTGGTAAATTTTAAGATTTTTTTTTTCTTTTGCCATGTTCATTTGCATATCTAACTCTTTCCATTGATGAGTTATTTTGTAAATTGGCCGACCTCAAAGTTTACCCGGCCTGAGAAGCTGCATATTGATATATTTACCCGTCCAGTAAGGGTTAAGTTTTTCTTGTTTTAAGGGGGTCAGGTAACACGTTCTACTAGGTTAGGTTAGTATGCTAACCTATATGTTAGTCTTCCTTTAAGTTTGTATCTCTTTAAAGAGGTTACATGTGGCGGAGCCCCCCCCCCCCCCCCCCTCCCCCCCCCCCCCCCCCCCGCCAGGTAACACGTTTTACAAGGTTAGGTTGATTAGGTTAGTATAACTAACCTATATGTTATTCTTCCCCTTCAAGTTTGTCTTTCTTTTAGGGGGTAAAATTTATGATTGTCATGTAAAAGAGGTTCCCACAAGGGGTTGTAAAGAGTAGTCATTTTCAACTAATTGTGGAAGGTAGGGTAAATTTTTTAATTTTTTTTCTTTTGCCATGTTCATTTGCATATCTAACTCTTTCCATTGATGAGTTATTTGTAAATTGGCCGACCTCAAAGTTTACACGGCCTGAGAAGCTGCATATTGATATATTTACCCGTCCAGTAAGGGTTAAGTTTTTCTTGTTTTAAGGGGTGGGTCAGGTAACACGTTCTACTAGGTTAGGTTTAGTATGCTAACCTATATGTTAGTCTTCCTTTAAGGGGGCCGGACCGGCTAATGCCCTTTTTTTAAGGACAGGACTTTGATATTCAATACCACTTAATAAGGTGACTTGGGACATCTCCAAACCGCATATGATTTTCGCCTCTGACCTTCGGTTTTGTGACGCCAGGGCGATTTATCCCGAAAATAACCATTTTCAAATTCTATCTCCTCCCTTGATATTTAATATTAAGACCTGGGATTACTAGACCTCCAATCAAATGAGTTTTTTTCTGAAAGTAATTTTTTTGCTAGATATGAATTTTTCATTATGGTAAAAAAATAAACCCTATAAAATGGGGAAAAATATTAAAAAAAAAAAAAAAGTATACAAAATTGGAAAAAAATTTGGAAAAAATTCATTTGATTGTTCTATAACGTCTTTCTGAGTTATATACCAAATTCCAATGTTAAAGCTTTAAAACTAAGGGAGATGATAGATTTTGAAGGTCAATAACTATAGTTTTGAGATATGGGCGTTCATAGTTTTTCTTTGTATTTTTTATAACGACAATGTAATAAATAATGATTATTATGAATGGTATATTTCTTTTTTGTGTATAATAAATCAAAACTATTTTATATATCATAATTTAATCATAAATGATGATCCCTTTGCTCATATATCGCAGCCTGGGGCACTGCTTGAGGCAAGATGGGGCACTCCATACGCAAATTCTCTCTCTCCCCTTCGCTAACTCGGCTTATTACAGCGAATTTTCTTCTTTGTATGTTAGCGAGATGTTTTCCTTGTATTTTCCTCTTTGGCATGATGAAATTCTTGCCCGAAACTAAGATAAACAAACGTAAATGCAAAGAGAATGTCAAGGAGGTGAAACTCGAGGCGTACTCTTTTTGTTTTTTACAAAGACAATTAATAAATCATGATTATTATGAATTTCATATTCCATTTTGGGTTTTTAAAACACCAAAACTTGTTACTTATCATAAATGAAGATCTCTTTGCTCAATGATCGTCGTGCCTTGGGCACAGTGTGATGTGTGCTGTCAAGCAAGACGGGGCGTTACTAAGAAACCCTCCCCTCTCTCTTCACTAACTACGCATATATTATGATATTCTGTAATAATACTTGAGCGATTTTTCTTCGTCTGTATGTTAGCGAGATGTTTTCCTTGTCTTTTCCTCATTGGCATGATGAAATTCTTGCCGAAAACATACATAAACATACGTAAAAGCAGGCGTATGTCAGAGGTGAAATGGAACGTGTAGACTACTCGTCGTCTGTGATCGCACTAAATCAGGACTGGACAGTGGACTTGGCCTGAAGTCTCCTTCTCGACTCGGGGAATGTCAACAGATGCCATTTCTCCCAAGTTTCTTTGACAATAATTATCAAAATTTACGATAATAGAGAAGGAAATATTGCAATTTCTTGTACGGATCAATGTTTTAGGCTTATTGAGTTACGTTAACTAATTACCCTGTAACTACGAAAGTAAGAGGAATTTTTGACGAAATATTTCGTATACGTATTCTCAATTGCCATATGAAGCTCCATGAATTTTTTCATGACTGCATTTTTCGCCCTATACCTCATATATAGGCGTTCCGGCCGGCCCCCTTAAGTTTGTATCTCTTAAAGAGGTTACATGTGGCGGAGCCCCCCCCGGCAGGTAACACGTTTTACAAGGTTAGGTTCATTAGGTTAGTATACTAACCTATATGTTATTCTTCCTTCATTTTTATGTAAAATACAACAATAAAATACTCATGATTGTAGCTTTTATCAGTTTTGAGATATTTTCATATAAATAACGATAATTGCCAAAATTTCAACCTTCGGTCAAACTTTGACTCTACCGAAATGGTCGAAAAACGCAATTGTAAGGTAAAACGCTTATATTCTAGTAATATTCAATCATTTACCTTAATTTGTAACTAATTGGAAGTTTCTAGCACAATATTTCGATTTATGGTGAATTTATGAAAAAACCTTTTCCTTACGTCCGTGCGGTAACTCTTCCGAAAAAAATCTACATGGGGCGATTGTGGTAATGTTTCATTACAATCAACTTACCTGTCAGATATATACATAGCTAAGAACTCCGTCCGTTCCCGACCAGAAATTCAAATTTCGCGCCACTCGCTACAGGTAGGTCAGGTGATCTACCGGCCTGCCCTGGGCGGCAGGACTAGGAACCATTCCCGTTTTCTACTCATGTATTTTCTGTCGCCGGTGGTATCAACATCGTTGCTGCCACCTCTTGACTGGAATCGCTTTTCTAGACAATTGATCATCTTTTTGTGGACTTTTGGTGACGTACCTGGATCGTTGTTTTGGCATTCGCTACTGTGGACTGGATTTGGACTTGCTTTTGATTTTTCTTCAGAATGTCTGATTCAAGTTTGTGTGAGAATGTGTGTGAATGTAGGCTGCAAGGTGAGGATACCGAAAGCTTCGGTTGATCCTCACACTGTATGTCGCAAATGTAGGGGTTTTGATTGTTCTATTCTAAACACCTGTCATGAGTGTGAGAGGTTGAATGTTGAGGAATGGAAGACTCTAACTTCTTTACTTGAAGAAGTTAGAAAGGATAGTCAAAGAAAGGGCTGCATCTAAAATTGGCGGGTAGTAGTACAAGGCCTATTGAGCCTTTGGATAATTCTAACTCTTCTCTTAATTATGATTCTGTATCAGGACCCTCACTGGCCGGTACATTCAGATTCGGCATCGGAAATTGCTGAACTGAAGGCTACTCTTCACAGGATGAGATCCAAAATGGCTACCATGAAAGGTAAGGACTGTGAAAGTGATTTTAGTGAAGTGAGTGTCCCCAGTGTTGTGGAGGGGGCGTCTGACCGTCTCTGCGACGCTCCCAGGCCTAGACCTCTTCCAAGCTCCCAAGCCCAGAGGAGAAGGAAAGTCGAAAGCCGTACGGAGGTTGTGGAGAATTCCCCCCGGTCAGGCGTACCCTTCAGCAGGTGCTGTATATAGACAGCCTGCTCAGGACCGCTATCGAAAAAGCGTCCTCAGAGAGTGCTTCTCTTCGTCCGCTTCTCCCTCTCCTAAACGAGGGTGAAGGATTATTCGGACTTGTCCAGGCCCCCTGAAAAGGCACTGGAGAGATCCTGGTTTGGATTCAAGCCCAGAACGCTTTTCGGAAGAAGCGCCTCCTTCTATCAAGAAGGCGAAGAGGGTTTTGCCGTCCATGATGGGGGCAACACGCCTTCGAGGTCTCCCTCTCCCGTTCAAGAAGACGCAGGAGAAGCGTCCAAGAGGATCATTTTGGCGGTACAGGAACAGCTTTCCGCCTAGTAGGAGTCCTTTCAAAGGATCCTCCTCGTTAAGAAAGACGTCAGACTGCCGGTCAAGAAGACTCGTCTTCTTCTCCCACTAGGAGTGAGGCTCCTGTGAGACGTGAGTCTTTTGAGAACTCAGATAGAGACTCGTGGGAAGATTTTGATTCGCCAGGCAAGCGCGTCGCGCCAGCCAAGCGCGAGGCGTCCTACAGACGTGAAGCGTCCTCTAAGAGAGAGTCAGACAAGCGAGAAACGCATTACAGACGAGAAGGAGCATCTGTTCACGCAAGGATGTTACATCAGGAAGACGCGAGACTTCAACAAGGCACGAGGCGTTCAGTCAGGCGCGAGACTTTTGAGAGGCGCGCACCGGCACAGTCAGGGGGCGCGAGGAAGCCAGCCAAGCGCGAAGAAGGTCCAGTCAGGCGCGAGACGCCAGCCAAAGCGCGAGGATCCTGGCCAGGCGCGAGGGGCGCCAGCCCAAGCGACCGAGGAGTCGCCAGGCGCGAGACGGCCCAGCCAAGTGCGAGGCGCAGCCAGGCGCGAGGCGCCAGCCAAGCGCGAGGAGCCAGCCAAAGTACGAAGAGCCAGTCAAGCATAGGAGCTCTTTACACTCTCTTAGCCCTATCCTATTAGGAGTTTGTCCCCAGTAGAGAGAATTGTTGGACAAGAAGACCCGGAACGGGAAGTGGCCCTCTCCTACTGGATCCGATTATGGAAGAGGAATCAGAGGACGAGTCTCACGGTAAAGAAGGACTGTCGAACTACAAAGTTTTGACAGCTCTCCTTCTCCAGGAATACGGAGATGCATTGATCCCTGCCGCTCCTCCTTCGCCTCGTTCACTGTTTTCATGCTCGAAGACTCCGAAATCGTCGGCTTTCTTGAAGATGAGACCGACGATTTCTATGAAGAGAGCTCTGCAATCGCTGGATAACTGGATGCTAACTAAGAAAGAGCTAGAAGGACAGTCTTTTGCATGCTCCCCCTAGACTTACGAGCAAGAGAGGGATGTGGTACCAGACTGGGGAGAATATGGGTCTCACTCTCCCAGCTTCAGCTGAAGCTGACTTTTCCAGTCTTGTAGACGCATACAGGAGACATAGCCTTCACACGGCTAAGATTACTTGGGGCCTTTCAGAGTTGGATCATCTCCTCAAGGGACTTTTTCACATTCTAGAAGTCTTTAACTTCCTAGATTGGTCCCTTGGGGTGATGTCCAAGAAGGCTCATGCCCCTGAAGGGCTAGAACCGGATGTACTCCTAGCAATTTTGTCATGTATTGACAAGGCGGTGCAAGACGGCTCAGGGGAAGTTTCTTCCTTATTTGGAGCAGGTCTCTTGAAGAAGAGATCTGTGTTTAGCGCTTTCTTGACGAAAGCAGTATCACATTCACAAAGAGCAGCTTTGTTATTCGCCCCTAGGTCTGATTTTTCTGTTCCCGTCACAGTGGTGAAGGATATTTCCCGATCTCTGACAGAGAAAGCGACTCAGGATCTTCTCCTGCATCTCCAGGAAGAGAGCCAGTGATGGTGGGAGAAAAGAAAGTGGCGTCTACTCCTGTTCGGAGCCCTTTCGAGGTGGCCTCCAACTAGAGTTACCGCTAAAAGGAAAAACGACCGAGAAGAGAGGTCGAAGCTCGTTCCGCCCCTTTAAAAGGGGAAAGTGAAGTGGCGCCTCCTCCAAACACCAGTAGGTGCCAGGCTCCGGGGATTTGCGGAAGCCTGGACTCGCATCGACACAGACCCTTGGTCGATGTCGGTTCTTCAGAAGGGATATCTCATTCCTTTCCTGGACAATCCTCCCCTGACGTCAAACTCCGAGGGAACTGTCCGCCAATTACAAGGACCCTGTGTTGAAAGATACTCTTCAACAAATGGTGGATCAAATGTGGGACAAGAGAGCTATAGAACTTGTGCTGGATCAAAGCTCCCCGGGGTTTTACAATCGTCTTTTCTTGGTTGCGAAAGCCTCGGGGGGCTGGAGACCAGTTCTGGATGTCAGCGCTCTGAACAAGTTTGTTCAAAAACAGAAGTTCTCCATGGAAAACCTCTGCTTCAGTCCTGGCGGCTCTTCGCCAAGGGGATTGGATGGTGTCTCTGGATCTCCAGGACGCCTATTTTCACGTCCCGATCCATCCTTCGTCGAAGAAGTACCTCCGTTTCATGACGGGGGGAAGGATCTTCCAATTCAGAGCCTTGTGCTTCGGCCTGTCTACGGCGCCTCAGGTTTTCACGAACCTTTTGAAAAATGTGGCGAGATGGCTTCATCTGAAAGGAATCAGTATATCGCTTTACCTAGACGACTGGCTTATCAGAGCAAAGTCAGAGGAACAGTGTTTGGAGGACCTGACTGTGACACTAAACCTAATAAAGACTTTAGGATTACTCGTGAACCTCGAGAAGTCCCAACTGATACCCAGCCAGACCTTGGCTATCTGGGGATTCGGATGGATTCTCGGGGTTTTCGAGTATTCCTTCTCGAGAGAGACTAGCGAGAGGTTTAGAAAAAGTCTCTCTCTTCCTAAGGAAGGAACGGACTTCGGCGAGGGAATGGTTGAGCCTGTTAGGGACCCTTTCCTCGCTCGAACAGTTCTTTCATCTAGGAAGACTTCATCTCCGTCCTCTTCAGTTCTTCCTCAGAAGTTCGTGGAACATGAAGACAGGACTCCTCTCGGACTTTTTTTCCCATTCCAGATCTGATAAAACGACATCTAGAATGGTGGTTACTCCCACTGAGGGAAAACAAAGGTACTTCCCTGGAAATACAGAGCCCAAACCTTGTATTGTTTTCCGACGCGTCGGAAAAAGGTTGGGGAGCAACTTTGGGAAAGAAGAGAATGTCAGGCACTTGGAATGCTCTTCAAGTGTCCTGGCACATAAACTGCAAAGAACTGCTAGCTGTACACCTAGCTCTAAAGAGCTTCGAACCGTTAGTATGCAACAAAATAGTACAAGTGAATGCGGACAATACAACCGCTCTGGCATACATTCGGAAGCAGGAGGTACTCACTCGTATGCCCTTTACGAACTCACAAGAGAACTGCTGTGTGGACATCAAAACCCAAAGGAACATCTCTCTCTTGACGAGGTTCGTTCAGGGAGTAAGGAACGTACGAGCGGACAGGCTGAGCAGGAGGAACCAGGGTCCTTCATACCGAGTGGGACCCTCCACTCAGAGAAGTTTGCCTCAAGCTCTGGTCTCTTTGGGGAACTCCTCATGCGACCTCTTTGCCACGTTCCTCTCGAGGAGACTGGAAGTCTTCTGTTCAGTAGTAGAAGATCCCAGAGCTCTAGCAGTAGACGCCTTCCTACTAGATTGGTCTCAGGTAGACGTTTACGCATTTCCCCCATTCAAGATTCTGGGACAAGTACTCAGGAATTTCATACAATCAACTTACCTGTCAGATATATACATAGCTAAGACTCCGTCGTTCCCGACAGAAATTCAAATTTCGCGCCACTCGCTACAGGTAGGTCAGGTGATCTACCGGCCTGCCCTGGGCGGCAGGACTAGGAACCATTCCCGTTTTCTACTCATATATTTTTCTGTCGCGGTGGTATCAACATCGTTGCTGCCACCTCTTGACTGGAATTCGCTTTTCTAGAGACCAATTGGATCATCTTTGGATTTTTGGTGGACTTTTGGTGACGTACCTGGATCGTTGTTTTGGCATTCGCTACTGTGGACTGGATTTGGACTTGCTTTTGATTTTTCTTCAGAAGGTCTGATTCAAGTGTTTGTGTGAGAATGTGTGTTGAATGTAGGCTGCAAGGTGAGGATACCGAAAGCTTCGGTTGATCCTCACACTGTATGTCGCAAATGTAGGGGTTTTGATTGTTCTATTTCTAACACCTGTCATGAGTGTGAGAGGTTGAATGTTGAGGAATGGAAGACTCTAACTTCTTACTTATAGAAGTTAGAAAGGGATAGAGTCAGAAGGGCTGCATCTAAAATTGCGGGTAGTAGTACAAGGCCTATTGAGGGCCCTTTGGATAATTCTAACTCTCTCATAATATGATTCTGTATCAGGACCCTCACTGGCCGTACATTCAGATTCGGCATCGGAAATTGCTGAACTGAAGGCTACTCTTCACAGGATGAGATCCAAAATGGCTACCATGAAAGGTAAGGACTGTGAAGTGATTTTTAGTGAAGTGAGTGTCCCCAGTGTTGTGGAGGGGGGCGTCTGACCGTCTCTGCGACGCTCCCAGGCCTAGGACCTCTTCCAAGCTCCCAAGCCCAGAGGAGAAGGAAAGTCGAAAGCCGTACGGAGGTTGTGGAGAATTCCCCCCGGTCAGGCGTCCCTTCAGCAGGTGCTGTATATAGACAGCCTGCTCAGGACCGCTATCGAAAAAGCGTCCTCAGAGAGTGCTTCTCTTCGTCCGCTTCTCCCTCTCCTAAACGAGGGTGGAAGGATTCGGACTTGTCCAGGCCCCTGAAAAGGCACTGGAGAGATCCTGGTTTGGATTCAAGCCCAGAACGCTTTTCGGAAGAAGCGCCTCCTTCTATCAAGAAGGCGAAGAGGGTTTTGCCGTCCCATGATGGGGGCAACACGCCTTCGAGGTCTCCCTCTCCCGTTCAAGAAGACGCAGGAGAAGCGTCCAAGGAGGATCATTTTGGCGTACAGGAACAGCTTTCCGCCTTAGTAGGAGTCCTTTCAAAGGATCCTCCTCGTAAGAAAGACGTCAGACTGCTGGTCAAGAAGACTCGTCTTCCTTCTCCCACTAGTGAGGCCCTGTGAGACGTCCCACTAGGAGTGAGGCTCCTGTGAGAGTTTTGATTCTTTTGAACTCAGATAAAGACTCATGGGAAGATTTTGATTCGCCAGGCAAGCGCGTGCGCCAGCCAAGCGCGAGGCGTCCTACAGACGTGAAGCGTCCTCTAAGAGAGAGTCAGACAAGCGAGAAACGCATTACAGACGAGAGGAGCATCTGTCACGCAAGGATGTTACATAGGAGACGCGAGACTTCAACAAGGCACGAGGCGTCAGTCAGGCGCGAGACTTTTGAGAGGCGCGAGGCACCAGTCAGGCGCGAGGCGCCAGCCAAGCGCGAAGAGTCAGTCAGGCGCGAGACGCCAGCCAAGCGCGAGGATCCTGCCAGGCGCGAGGCGCCAGCCAAGCGCGAGGAGTCAGCCAGGCGCGAGACGCCAGCCAAGCGCGAGGCGCCAGCCAGGCGCGAGGCGCCAGCCAAGCGCGAGGAGCCAGCCAAGTACGAAGAGCCAGTCAAGCATAGGAGCTCTTTACACTCTCTTAGCCCCTCTCCTATTAGGAGTTTGTCCCCAGTAGAGAGAATTGTTGGACAAGAAGAACCCGAACGGGAAGTGCCGCTCCTACTAGATCCGATTATGGAAGAGGAATCAGAGGACGAGTCTCACGGTAAAGAAGGACTGTCGAACTACAAAGTTTTGACAGCTCTCCTTCTCCAGGAATACGGAGATGCATTGATCCCTGCCACGCTCCTCCTTCGCCTCGTTCACTGTTTTCATGCTCGAAGACTCCGAAATCGTCGGCTTTCTTGAAGATGAGACCGAAGATTTCTATGAAGAGAGCTCTGCAATCGCTGGATAACTGGATGCTAACTAGAAAGAGCTAGTAAGGACAGACAGTCTTTTGCATGCCTCCCCCTAGACTTACGGGCAAGAGAGGGATTTGGTACCAGGACTGGGGAGAATATGGGGTCTCACTCTCCCAGCTTCAGCTGAAGCTGACTTTTCCAGTCTGGTAGACGCATCCAGGAGACATAGCCTTCACACGGCTAAGATTACTTGGGGCCTTTCAGAGTTGGATCATCTCCTCAAGGGACTTTTTTCACATTCTAGAAGTCTTAAACTTCCTAGATTGGTCCCTTGGGGTGATGTCCAAGAAGGCTCATGCCCCTGAAGGGCTAGAACCGGATGTACTCCTAGCAATTTTGTCATGTATTGACAAGGCGGTGCAAGACGGCTCAGGGGAAGTTTCTTCCTTATTTGGAGCAGGTCTCTTGAAGAAGAGATCTGTGTTTAGCGCTTTCTTGACGAAAGCAGTATCACATTCACAAAGAGCAGCTTTGTTATTCGCCCCTAGGTCTGATTTTCTGTTCCCGTCACAGTTGGTGAAGGATATTTCCCGATCTCTGACGGAGAAAGCGACTCAGGATCTTCTCCTGCAATCGTCCAGGAAGAAGAGACCAGTGATGGTGGGAGAAAAGAAAGTGGCGTCTACTCCTGTTCGGCCCTTTCGAGGTGGCCCTCCAACTAGAGTTACCGCTAAAAGGAAAACGACCGAGAAGAGAGGTCGAGCCTCGTTCCGCCCCTTTAAAAGGGGAAAGTGAAGTGGCGCTCCTCCAAACACCAGTAGGTGCCAGGCTCCGGGGATTTGCGGAAGCCTGGACTCGCATCGACACAGACCCTTGGTCGATGTCGGTTCTTCAGAAGGGATATCTCATTCCTTTCCTGGACAATCCTCCCCTGACGTCAACTCCGAGGGAACTGTCCGCCAATTACAAGGACCCTGTGTTGAAAGATACTCTTCAACAAATGGTTGGATCAAATGTGGGACAAAGAGAGCTATAGAACTTGTGCTGGATCAAAGCTCCCCGGGTTTTACAATCGTCTTTTCTTGGTTGCGAAAGCCTCGGGGGGCTGGAGACCAGTTCTGGATGTCAGCGCTCTGAACAAGTTTGTTCAAAAACAGAAGTTCTCCATGGAAACCTCTGCTTCAGTCCTGGCGGCTCTTCGCCAAGGGGATTGGATGGTGTTCTCTGGATCTCCAGGACGCCTATTTTCACGTCCCGATCCATCCTTCGTCGAAGAAGTACCTCCGTTTCATGACGGGGGGAAGGATCTTCCAATTCAGAGCCTTGTGCTTCGGCCTGTCTACGGCGCCTCAGGTTTTCACGAACCTTTTGAAAAATGTGGCGAGATGGCTTCATCTGAAAGGAATCAGTATATCGCTTTACCTAGACGACTGGCTTATCAGAGCAAAGTCAGAGGAACAGTGTTTGGAGGACCTTGACTGTGACACTAAACCTAATAAAGACTTTAGGATTACTCGTGAACCTCGAGAATAGTTCCCAACTGATACCCAGCCAGAACTTGGTCTATCTGGGGATTCGGGTGGATTCTCGGGGTTTTCGATCATTTCCTTCTCGAGAGAGACTAGCGAGAGGTTTAGAAAAAGTCTCTCTCTTCCTAAGGAAGGAACGGACTTCGGCGAGGGAATGGTTGAGCCTGTTAGGGACCCTTTCCTCGCTCGATAACAGTTCTTTCATCTAGGAAGACTTCATCTCCGTCCTCTTCAGTTCTTCCTCAGAAGTTCGTGGAACATGAAGACAGGACTCCTCTCGGACTTTTTTCCCATTCCAGATCTGATAAAACGACATCTAGAATGGTGGTTACTCCCACTGAGGGAAAACAAAGGTACTTCCCTGGAAATACAGAGCCCAAACCTTGTATTGTTTTCCGACGCGTCGGAAAAAGGTTGGGGAGCAACTTTGGGAAAGGGAGAGAAAGTGTCAGGCACTTGGAATGCTCTTCAAGTGTCCCTGGCACATAAACTGCAAAGAACTGCTAAGCTGTACACCTAGCTCTAAAGAGCTTCGAACCGTTAGTATGCAACAAGATAGTACAAGTGAATGCGGACAATACAACCGCTCTGGCATACATTCGGAAGCAAGGAGGTACTCACTCGTATGCCCTTTACGAACTCACAAGAGAACTGCTGTTGTGGACATCCCAAAGGAACATCTCTCTCTTGACGAGGTTCGTTCAGGGAGTAAGGAACGTACGAGCGGACAGGCTGAGCAGGAGGAACCAGGTCCTTCATACCGAGGTGGACCCTCCACTCAGAAGTTTGCCTCAAGCTAGGCTCTCACTTTGGGGAACTCCTCATGTCGACCTCTTTGCCACGTTCCTCTCGAGGAGACTGGAAGTCTTCTGTTCAGTAGTAGAAGATCCCAGAGCTCTAGCAGTAGACGCCTTCCTACTAGATTGGTCTCAGGTAGACGTTTACGCATTTTCCCCATTCAGATTCTGGGGCAAGTACTCAGGAAGTTTGTGACTTCAAAGGGGACAAGAATGACCCTGATAGCCCCTTTTGGCCAGCTCAAGAATGGTTTCCAGAGGTACTGGAGTGGATAGTAGACTTCCCCAGATCCCTTCCACAAAGGAGGGATCTTCTCAGACAGCCACACTTCGAGAGTTTCATCAAAACCTCCCCGCTCTCGCTCTGACTGCCTTTCGACTATCGAAAGACTTGTCAGAGAGAGCTTTTCTAGTAAAGCAGCAAGCTCGATCGCTAGAGCCCGGAGAACTTCCACTATCCGGGTTTACCAATCCAAGTGGGAAGTTTTTAGAAGGTGGTGTAAGTCAAAGAAGTTGTCTCCTCCAGTACCTCTGTAACAGAAATAGCTGATTTTCTGTTATTCCTGAGGGAAGAATCGCAGCTCTCGCCGTAGCCACGATAAAGGGCTATAGAAGTATGCTATCGGCCGTCTTTAGGAATAGAGGCCTAGATTTGGGAAACAATAAGGATCTGCATGATCTGATTAGGTCGTTTGAGACCAAGAAGTCTAGAATGACTTCTCCCCCTAACTGGAATCTAGACGTAGTACTGAAGTTCTTGGCTTCAGAGAGATTTGAACCCCTACATTTGGCCTCGTTTCGTGATATAACGAGAAAATGTTTATTCCTTTTGTCACTGGCGACGGCGAAAAGGGTTAGCGAACTGCACGCCCTTAGTGACAAAGTCGGGTTCAATATAGATTCAGCCATCTGTTCCTTCAAGGAATTATTCTTGGCGAAGAATGAAAATCCTTCGAACCCCTGGCCGAGAAACTTCGAAGTAAAAGGATTATCGGTCTCGTCGGCAGGGAACCGGAGAGGTCTCTTTGCCCAGTAAGGGCATTAAAGTTTTACTTAAAGAAAAAGGAACAGTTGGGAGGTTCTAGACAAGGCCTTTTGGTGCTCAGTGAAGGATCCATCAAGACCTATGTCTAAGAATGCCTTAGCCCTTTTTTGTCAGGAACGTAATTATGGCGCTCATAAGGCTTGCACGGATGATTCTTAAAACTCCTGAGAGTAAGAGCTCATGGAAGTGAGAGCAGTGGCGACGTCTCTCTCTTTTCAGAGAAATATGTCGCTGAAGAATATCTTGGAAGCGACATATTGGAGATGTAATTCGGTGTTTGCGGCTCACTATTTGAAGGACGTGCGTGTGACCTATGAAAAATGTTTTTTTTTTCATTAGGTCCTTTTGTGTCTGCAAGGGGCAACAATCCTGGGTACAGGAGCTTAACAACAATCCTTAAAAATTTTTTTTACTACTTATTAAGTCTAATAGATATGTTCTAGACTTTCTGCTGAACAAGTGCAGTTGCCGCACAAGCGGCCAGTCACTTCAGTTCAGTAAGGAACTCTTGTGATATCTTGTAATAGATAAAATTTTTTTTTGAAATTATTGTGTGCGTGTGCATTGTGGTTTGAGTTACGGTTGTTGCGAAGAGTTGGGGATAACTCGGAGCAATTTTTAATACTAACATGGTGGTTAGGATCAGGTGGTCGGGATTGGTTGTGTGCTCCTTAATAAGGTGTGTTGTCATGTAAGTGGATCAGCACCCATTGACAAAGTCCTTTCAGGCTCTGCCGAGTAAGTGGATAAGACCCCCTTCGGCAGACCCACAAGAATTCTTGGCCATAGATCACATATCTCGCTAAAGTTTCTTGAGGTGATGCAGACTACGGGGAAAACACCCACGAAGTCTACCACCTATCAGGTAGGAACCAAGGTTTTTAATTTATACCTACAACAGATGTTGTTTACCTGTCTATTCCAGTAGTAGCTGTTTCGTTTACCCTCCACCGAAGGGTGCCCAATCAGCTATGTATATATCTGACAGGTAAGTTGATTGTATGAAAATGATATTGTTATAATACAATAAAGTTTCATACATACTTACCTGGCAGATATATACAATTAGGGCCCACCCAGCCTCCCCGCAAGGAGACAGGTGGAAGAGAAAAATATATGAGTAGAAAACGGGAATGGTTCCTAGTCCTGCCGCCCAGGGCAGGCCGGTAGATCACCTGACCTACCTGTAGCGAGTGGCGCGAAATTTGAATTTCTGTCGGGGACGACGGAGTCTTAGCTATGTATATATCTGCCAGGTAAGTATGTATGAAACTTTTATTGTATTATAACAATATCATGTTTGTGACTTCAAAGGGGACAAGAATGACCCTGATAGCCCCCTTTTGGCCAGCTCAACAAGAATGGTTTCCAGAGGTACTGGAGTGGATAGTAGACTTCCCCAGATCCCTTCCACAAAGGAGGGATCTTCTCAGACAGCCACACTTCGAGAGGGTTTATCAAAAAAACTCCCCGCTCTCGCTCTGACTCCCTTTCGACTATCGAAAGACTTGTCAGAGTGAGAGGCTTTTCTAGTAAAGCAGCAAGCTCGATCGCTAGAGCCCGGAGAACTTCCACTATCTGGGTTTACCAATCCAAGTGGGAAGTTTTTTAGAAGGTGGTGTAAGTCAAAGAAGTTGTCCTCCTCCAGTACCTCTGTAACAGAAATAGCTGATTTTCTGTTATTCCTGAGGGAAGAATCGCAGCTCTCCGTTTAGCCACGATAAAGGGCTATAGAAGTATGCTATCGGCCGTCTTTAGGAATAGAGGCCTAGATTTGGGAAACAATAAGGATCTGCATGATCTGATTAGGTCGTTTGAGACCAAGAAGTCTAGAATGACTTCTCCCCCTAACTGGAATCTAGACGTAGTACTGAAGTTCTTGGCTTCAGAGAGATTTGAACCCCTACATTTGGCCTCGTTTCTGATATAACGAGAAAATGCATTTATTCCTTTTGTCACTGGCGACGGCTAAAAGGGTTGCGAAACTGCACGCCCTTAGTGACAAAGTCGGGTTCAATATAGATTCAGCCATCTGTTCCTTCAAGGAATTATTCTTGGCGAAGAATGAAAATCCTTCGAACCCCTGGCCGAGAAACTTCGAAGTAAAGGATTATCGGGTCTCGTCGGCAGGGAACCGGAGAGGTCTCTTTGCCCAGTAAGGGCATTAAAGTTTTACTTAAAGAAAAAGGAACAGTTGGGAGGTTCTAGACAAGGCCTTTGGTGCTCAGTGAAGGATCCATCAAGACCTATGTCTAAGAATGCCTTAGCCTTTTTTGTCAGGAAAACGTAATTATGGACGCTCATAAGGCTTGCACGGATGATTCTTTAAAAAACTCCTGAGAGTAAGAGCTCATGAAGTGAGAGCAGTGGCGACGTCTCTCTCTTTTCAGAGAAATATGTCGCTGAAGAATATCTTGGCTTAAGCGACATATTGGAGATGTAATTCGGTGTTTGCGGCTCACTATTTGAAGGACGTGCGTGTGACCTATGAAAAATGTTTTTCATTAGGTCCTTTTGTGTCTGCGGGCACAATCCTGGGTACAGGAGCTTACAACAATCCTTAAAAATTTTTTTTACTACTTAAGTCTAATAGATATGTTCTAGACTTTCTGCTGAACAAGTGCAGTTGCCGCACAAGCGGCCAGTCACTTCAGTTCAGTAAGGAACTCTTGTGATATCTTGTAATAGATAAATTTTTTTTTTTGAAATTATTGTGTGCGTGTGCATTGTGGTTTGAGTTACGGTTGTTGCGAGAGTTGGGGATAACTCGAGCAATTTTTAATACTAACATGGTGGTTAGGATCAGGTGGTCGGGATTGGTTGTGTGCTCTTTAATAAGGTGTGTTGTCATGTAAGTGGATCAGCACCCATTGACAAAGTCCTTTCAGGCTCTGCCGAGTAAGTGGATAAGACCCCTTCGGCAGACCCACAAGATTCTTGGCCATAGATCACATATCTCGCTAAAGTTTTCTGAGGTGATGCAGACTACGGGGAAAACACCCACGAAGTCTACCACCTATCAGGTAGAAACCAAAGTTTTTAATTTATACCTACAACAGATGTTGTTTACCTGTCTATTCCAGTAGTAGCTGTCTCTTACCCTCCACCGAAGGGTGCCAATCAGCTATGTATATATCTGACAGGTAAGTTGATTGTATGAAAATGATATTGTTATAATACAATAAAACGGTAAAGTTTCATACATACTTACCTGGCAGATATATACGATTAGGGCCCACCCAGCCTCCCCCGCAAGGAGACAGGTGGAAGAGAAAATATATGAGTAGAAAACGGGAATGGTTCCTAGTCCTGCCGCCCAGGGCAGGCCGGTAGATCACCTGACCTACCTGTAGCGAGTGGCGCGAAATTTGAATTTCTGTCGGGGACGACGGAGTCTTAGCTATGTATATATCTGCCAGGTAAGTATGTATGAAACTTTACTTGTATTATAACAATATCATTTTGCACCATTTTAAAATTAGCAGTAATATAAAGTTTTATATATGGAAATGTGCGCAATTTCATGCACAATACAACTAAAAACAACCCATGGTTGTAGCTTTTATCAGTTTTGAGATATTTTCATATAAATAAAACGATAATTGCCAAAATTTCAACCTTCGGTCAACTTTGACTCTACGAAATGGTCGAAAAAACGCAATTGTAAGCTAAAACGCTTATATTCTAGTAATATTCAAGCATTTACCTTCATTTTGCAACAAATTGGAAGTCTCTAGCACAATATTTTGATTTATGGTGAATTTATGAAAAAAATAACATTTTCTTTACGTCCCGCGCGGTAACTCTTCCGAAAAAATCATACGTGCGATAGTGGTAATGTTTGCACCATTTTAAATTAGCCGTTACATAAAGTTTTATATATGAAAATGTGCGCAATTGTATTTAGAATACAACAAAAAATAATTGAAGGTTGTAGCTTTTCTCATTTTTGAAATATTTGCATATAAACTCAACGATAAATAAAAAAAAACCACCACGCTGGGGCGGTCAACTTTGACTCTACCGAAATGGTCGAGAAACGCAATTGTAAGCTAAAACTCTTACAGTCTAGTTATATTCAGTCATTTATCTTCATCTTGAAACAAATTCGAAGTCTCTAGCAAAATATTTAGATTTATGGTGATTAATTTAAAAAAAAATCTTTCCTTCCCCCTGCGCGCAGATTCTCCGCCACAAATCTCCGAAATACGTATGTCCCATTCTCGGAATATTTGCTCCGTTTCATATTAAGCATTTCATAGAGTTTTATATATGAAAATGTGCGCAATTTCATTCAGAATAAAACGAAAATATTTGAAGGTTTGGTAGCTTTTCTTATTTCCGAAATAATTGATATATATATATATAAAAATTCGACATTCCGGTCAACTTTAACTCGTCAGATATGGTCGAAAACTGCAATTGCAAGCTAATACTCTTACAGATTAGTAATATTCAATCATTTGTCTTCATTTTTGAAAGAAATTGGAAGTCTCTAGGACAATATTTAGATTTATGGTGAATTTTTGAAAAAATATTTGTTTATGTCCGCGCGTTACGAATTCATGCATTATTTTGTGATAATATTTTCTCTGTGTTGCTTTTATCATTTTACAATGTGTTATATACCAAAATGATCGCAATTTAGTGTACATTACACGAAAAAAAAGTAACTTGTTACCTTTAACCGTTTTGCACACAGCGCGATTTGAATACAATTATATATGAAATTTCGTTTTAGCGCTATCATATATCGCATTATTTATATATGATAATGATAATTTTTTTCATTTCTGATGGTTGCATACTAAACTTCAGGCAATGACAAAAAAAGGAGCCAAAAATGAACTCTTAATCTTGAAAACTAAGCGCGCTGTGATTTTTTGAAAAAAATATTTTTTCCGCTTCCGCGCTCACTCCGAAACACCTCCGGCACACGGGAGACAATTTTTATTTTACCGCTTCGGCGTTTAAGGGTTAACAGAACAGGATGATGCAAAAGTGAATCCAAATCAGAATGGTAGGAAACAGAACAAAGGATGATTCAAAAGTAAATCCAAATCAGTATGGCAGGACAGGCAACTGCAAGTTCCGTGATTGGCTGAAAGGTGTCTTATGGTATTGAGATATCCTTTCCTTGGTGAGTAGAGGAGTAATTGTTCCTACATGATATACAAACCCTTGGTCCTTCACTAAGGCGTAGCCTGGACACGGCCACTGAAGTCTTTAAACGATGGGTCTGTAGTTAACCACCGGTCTGGTCGTTGGTAGTCCCTCCGACTGGACGTAAACATTACAATCTGCTCTCAGCCGTCGATGTGGATAGAAGTGTGCGACACCCCTCTCTGCCTGACTGTTGTTGCTGATTTCTTTCCAATCCTGATGGGATTTTTCCTTGTTTTTTGGTATTGTTGTTGTGATGGTGTGTGCTTGTTTATTGACAAAATAATGCAACATTCCCATGATTTACAACAGTTGTCGACTTCTGCCCCCAGCCAATGTTGCCCCGGGGTGGAAGGGAAGAAGTTCAGTAAGGTCTGTGCTTCCCTAGATGTTGATCCTCATGCACTCTGCTCATCTTGCCAAGGGTGTGAGTGTGATTTGGATGATCATTGTGCAGTGTGTTCTCTTTGGTCCATGGTGCAGTTGGGGAAGTTTGCCGGAAGGAGGAAATATGTTACAAAAACTAAATCCATGATGGGGAGTAATATGCCTCCCAGCTCTTCTATGGTAGCTAACCTCTCTCCCAGCAACTTCCCATACTCACTGCCATCATTTTGGGGGAAGTTGCTCTGTCTTCTTCCTCTTCTGACAATTCGGAAGGGGAAGAAGGGGACCCCCTGCTTTGGACATGGACCTGGGTAATGCTCCTCTGAGGGTCTTTCCTTGCTTCGAAGGTACGCCTTCCTAGTGAGGGGAACCGCTCCCACCTACTAACCCGACTGTTGCTTCCAGAGGTGAGGTGTTAGGACTATACTAGGCTTGGACATCGCCGGGACTTGTGGGGACGCCTTCCGTGAAAGTGTTGCTGGCACACCTGAATAGAAGTACCAGCAGTGCTGTGACTCATCCCATCGTCACCACTACCATTGCAACTATGACCCAACCTGATTATTATATGCCTCCCCACCTTGTTTGGGCACATCACTATCAAGTATGTCTCGAATTGTAGTGATGGGGATTAGGCCTCCTATGCCTTCTCCACATCTCCCAGCTCCTGTGGCTGTGACAGTGCCTGCCTTTCCCACTGTCATGCCTGCTCTTGCTCCTGTGCCTACTTCTGCTCCTGTCCCTAGACCTGCTGAGTTGTCTGCTGCTACTTGGGGGTGCCCCTGACTACACTTGCAGAAGTTGTCGCAGAAGAGGTTGAAGAAGAGATTAATGAAGGTTTCATGCTTTCTTCATTGTTGTCGTCGTCTTCCACCTCCTCGCCTCCCCCTTTGAAGGCTTCATGGCTGAAGAAGAGGAAGGTAGCTTCTCTGGCCCTAAGAAGTCTCACCACGCGACTTCTAAGAATCTGCATCTTCCCCCTGGTGAGAAAGCAGTTGGCTCTTTTGTCGGCTCACCTGCTCCTTTGGGAGCGGGAACTGAGACATTGTCCAGAGGGACTTTAGTCTTGGGAACCTCTGAAGCTCAAACCAAGGTTCATTCTCCAGTCCTGACTTCCAAGGGTGCTGCTCGTGGAACCGGGGCCATTATTGGAGACTCGTTCGCAATTGGTGAAGGAGAGTCTTCTCCCCGTTAGGGCAGTGGTGCAGGACGAGAGAAGGGAAACTAAGAGGAGGATCTTTGTGTAGCCTTCTTTGCATGAGGTTTCAGCTTTGAAGAGGGCCGAGATGCGTCGTGAGGACAATGCATGTTCTTGCCAGGCTAGTAGCCACGCCACTGCTAGCAGTGGCGCTGCTACAGCATGACGAGAACCTCTGCATTCTCTTCGGCAAAGCATCTCACTGAGGACACCACGCTTTCCTAGACCCACGCCTCTGTCGCCACCGCGGATTGGCGCCAAGGTGCAGCTCATTCTTTCTGACAGCAGTGCTGTTAAGGGGGCTGGCTAGCTAATGCCATATTTTAAGGGCAGGACTTTGACATTTATACCACTCAATAAGGTGACTTGGGACATCTCCAAACCGCATATGATTTTTGCCTTTGACCTTCGGTTTTGTGACGCCAGGCCGATTTATCCCAAAAATAACCATTTTTCAAATTCTATCTCCTCCCTTGATATTTAATATTAAGACCTGGGATTACTACCATATATAGACGATGTTGACCTCTAATCAAATGAAGAGTTTTTTTCTTAAAAATTATTTATTTGCTAGATATGAATTTTTTCATTATAGTAAAAAAATAAACCCTATAAATCATGAAAAAAAATTTAGAAAAAAAATTAAACAAAAATTGGGAAAAAGGGCTTCCTTTGATTGTTCTATAATGTCTTTCTAAGCTATATACAAAATTTTAATGCTATACCTCTAAAACTAAGGGAGAAGATAGAATTTGAAGGTCAATAAGTATAGTTTTGAGATACGGGCATTCAGTTTTTCTTTGTATTTTTACAAAGACAGTGTTTAATGAATTATGATTGTTATGAATTTTATATTTCTTTTTGGGTATTTAATAAAACCAAAACTGTTATTTATCATAGTTTAATCATAAATGAAGATCCCTTTGCTCACAGATCGTAGCCTGGGGCACTGCGTCAGGCAAGACAGGGCACTCCTTCCTATGCAACTCTCTCCTCCTTCACTAATTCGGCTTATTAGAGTGAATTGTTTTCTTCTGTATGTTAGCGACCTGTTTTCCTTGTCTTTTCCTCTTTGGCACGATGAAATTCTTGCCGAAACAAAGATAAACAGATGTAAAAGCATGAGATTCCTTTTTGGGTATTGATAAACCAAAACTATGTTATTTATCATAAATGAAGATCCCATTGCTCAAAGACCGTAGCCTGGGGCACTGCACGACGAGGGCGTCAGGCGAGATGGGGGCGTTCCTTACTACACACCCCTCCTTCTCTCTCTTCACTAATTACGCTAATATCACCGATATTATGATATTCTGAACTCATATTAGAAAGAATTGTTTTTTTCTTCTGTATGTTAGCAAGATGTTTAGATCGTCTTTTCGGTTTTTGGCATGAATGAAATTCTTGCTGAAACAAAGATAAACAGACGTAAAAACAAAAAAAAAACGAATTTCAGAGATGAAACTCGAACGTGTACCCTTTATCATGTTTCCTGCTCGCACTGAAGGGTGGTAAGCTGAGGGAAGGGGGAACTTCACTCCTGCGACTCATGGAATCTCAAAAGATGCCATTGCTCACTATCCTTTGACAATAATTATCAAAATTTACGATAACAGAAGAAATATTGCATTTTCTTGTAAGGATCAATGTTTTTGGCTTACTGAGTTACGTTTACTAATTACCTTGTAAGTGAGAGAGAGAGAGAGAGAGAGAGCTTGGTGGGTGGGCGGTTGGATTTGCCTGCGGACTCGGTTGTGGAGCCTCGAGGGAGTCAGAAGTTAACAGTCTGTATTTGGCAGTCAGTCAAGCAAGGCAGATTTTTGGACAGTCAGTCTGGTCAGAGGTAGTGAGTTGCTGTTGTATGTTTTCTGGATTGTTTTGATATTGTGTAGTTGAGTTTGTTGTGCTTGTGTCCATCTGAAGGTTGTTGAGCTTGTGAGTTTATGTTTGATTTATGAATTGTTGTGTTTGTGAGTTGTTGTGAATTCTTGATGTTGATTGGTGTTTGTGTTATTGATTTGTCGTGTTTTGAGTTGTTGTGTAGTCTTGATGTTGATTGGTTTTTGTTGTGTTAGAATTGTGGTGTTTGTTGAGCTGTGTGAAGTCTTGGTGTTGTAGGTGTTTGTTTGTGTAGTGATTTGTCGTGTTGTTTTGAGTTGTTGTATGGTTTTGGTACTTGTTTGGTTTTTTGGTGTATTGATATTCAGCAGTTGTTTAGTGTCTCAACGACTGTATTCAGTGGACAGCACAGGGTCTCGCCCTGAATTTCTTGGTATATGGTGAGTACGTGGATTTTGAGAGTTTTGTTAGTTTTCCTCACTGAACCAACCGTCCTGTACTTAAATAGTAACATGAAGAGGAAAGTGTGGCTGGGGGAATATTGTTAGCCAGTGCGAATAAAGTAAATGTGGGGAAATAATTGGTACTTAACTTGTTTAGCTTTGATTCCACCACAATACCCAGGCGCTGAATGGCTTCTTGACCCAGTGCCCCCATGGGCTTTAGCCCTAAATATCATACATCCATCCATCCACCACAATACCTGTGGGCGAACCTGGTTCTCAAGAGACATGACACTGTTCTCTCTCAAGTTACCAGGCCTCTTGGTCAGAGTCGGTACTAGCCTTGCGTAATGGACCGTTGCTGGTTCTACCTCTTGCTTCAACAGAGAGGAGGTAGAGGATGTGGTAGACAGCGTCGGGATGACGACAAGGACAGGCTTGTCCACCAGGCAGTGGCGAAGACTTGTGTCCCTCCCAACTCCACTGCTGCTAGACCTTAAGAGTCTAGCTAGCTCCTCTTTGGCCATGAAAAAGTCTTCCTCTTCTAAGTAGTCCTGAGGAGCAACCCAGCCTCCTTCCTCTTTGAAAGGACCAATGTCATTCCCCTTTCAGCCCACCTTGCCTTTGTGAAAGGTGGGTAAGTGAAAGAAGAAGGGGAAAGGCTAGGGGCAGCATTCCCCTCCAGCTGCTGCCACTGGTTGGGGGTTGCCTATCAAGTCATTGGGCAACATGGCAGCGATATGGAGCGGAGACCTGGTTAGTAGATGTCCTTTGGGAAGGATATCTACTTCCCTTTGAATCTCCCCACCCCTCACCAACCATCCAGTCTGTCTCCCATCTTATATAGTGGACCCCCCGTATTCGCGTTCTCCGGATCCGGATTCGCGGATTCACACATTCGCGGATTTCTCTTGAGAGCATTTCCCCTCATTATTCTTGGAAAATTTGCCTAATCACGGTATTTTTCTAAGAGAAATATCCACAAATTCTTGGTTTTTTTTGTATCAGTTTCATCATAAAATGCACTTTTTGTGATAAAACTATTAAAAAAAAACCAGGTATACAAATTTTTAGTGGGTTTTTCTTGAGTTTTAACTAACAAAATAGGAGGTTTTAAGCATTTATATAGGGGTTCCAACTATTCGCGGGTTCTAATTACTCACAGGGGGGGTCTGGTACGCATCCCCCGCGAATACGGGAGGACCACAGTAGTAGGACCTTCGAAGCACCAAGCAAAGGTGGAAGAAGTGAAGGTAATGATGCCTGGAGCAAAGGAGCGCCTGTAGAAATCGTGTTGGGCTGCTCTGCTGGTCAGAGTTCTACAGCCAGGTCTTTCTCATAGAAAAGACTTTGGGGGGATGGAGACCAGTCATAGACCTTCTCCCTTGAACCAATTTGTTCACCAGACTCTGTTCTAGATGGAGACAGCATGTTCAGTGCTTGCCCTCTTATAGGGAGAACGATTTCAAGCTTACTGGAGGACTTGAACGATATGTATTTCCAGATACCCATCCATCAGTCTTCCTGCAAGTACCTGTGCTTCGTCCTTTGGGAAATGGTCCACCAGTTCAGGGCACTCTGTTTCCGGCTCTCGACCGCTCCCCAGGTGTTCACAAATGCTCAACCTGGTCTCAGCTTGGGCACATTCACATGGAATATGTTTTCTGAGGTATCTCAGCAGTTGCTACAGGACAGGGATTGACTCCTCAAGTTTTGTGAGGATATAGGGATCATGGTAAATCTCGAGAAGTCTGATTTCGAACTACTCAAAAAAGTTTTGCAGTTTTGCAACATACTTCAAAATTTTTTCGGCATCTGCCTATAATAGTGATATGTAATGTGGAACTTTAATCCACAGTACAACTAAAAGACTCTTGGTTTTTCCTCCACTGCCAACAAATTTATATAAAAAAAAACAACATTCCAGATGAACTCGCTGTATAAAAAATGAACATAGATATAAAATTGCAAAAAAAAAAAAAAAAAAAAAAAAAAAAAAACCCCCCCAAAAAAAAAAAAAAAAAAAAACATGTACAAAATGTCCCATTGTCCAAGACCATTCTCATAATACTCATATGCAGTGAGTGAATATTCATGCTATTTCAGTCCTGTGATTTGTCACTTACTAATTTTTTGTGTTCGATCTCTGTACAGTAATTCTAATGTTCTTTTTATCATTCTCATATAAATACTGTTCATTCTTTATTTCTCACCATTTCCAGCTTGTTCTTATAGCCCTAACTGTTCCCTTTTTACTTTGAATTTCTTTTGCTCACATGTGACGGATCAATTGTTCTCATTCCCAAGGTTGTTAACTTTTTACCTCCTTTGAAATCCTCTCTTTAGTCCTTTACTTGATCCTCATCCTGGCTAATTTTTTCCCTGCTTCACCACACATGTTCTAGTGGGATGCTTACATTGTTTCCTGGTTTACACATCTTTCTCTTCCATTGGTTATGTGGGTTTTTTATGGTGTTTCAATGGTTTCCTTTTTTGTGATGCAGCCATGACTTTAATTTACTTATAATTCTATGTTGACTATCTCGGTTTTTTTCCATCTGTCCACCCGCCTGTGGTGTTTGTGTATGGTAACACTGCGTCGGGATTTAGTTAGTGACATTCAACTTACATTTAACAATTATAATAATATCCAATTTCAAATAGAATAATGTAATTTGCATACAGTAAAATTATTTAAACACTTTTCAGTTACAAATGTACACCAGATATCCTTTAATTTACCTAAAACTTACACATACGCAAAAACACCACAGGCGGGTGGACAGATGGAAAAAAACAGAGTATAGTTACAATGTACTGAGCTGTCATTAAAAAAACTAATACCCTAAAAGTAAATGTGTGAACATTACATGTTTACAAAATACAAGAAAACTTTACAAATACCAATAAATGTTTAATTGCATATTAAATAAATGTAAAATATATATTTCTTATTTCTGGGTTCGACCTGTGCCAGCCGGTGAAATGTTCCTATAGCACTCATTTCTAGGTATAAATAACTGCTAAAATATACCAGAGAAAAAAAGCCATATGGAATGCTTGAGTTACTACCCCCAGCTCGCTCACCCTCATAGGGTGTCGGTATAGCACAGGGGCGAGTGGAAGCCACTACCACTGATACTTTGCCAATTAGAAGTCTCCTCTCTCAAAATCCCTCTCTAGAGAGGTGCCGTTACAATGTCTACCTTCCGCTCGCTACTACTACCTCTGCCAGAAACCCTCATTCCTGTAATAGCACTCACCGTGTCTGCACAAGCTGTTTTTGCTGTTCTAAGTTGAGTATTCCATTTATCGTTTTTGAACACGTTGGCGGGGCAACGATGCATCCAATTTTGGCCCTTATTTTAAGTCTCGTTCTTGTGAGCCGGGTTATGACGCTCTTACGATCCACCATTTGGGTGCATGGTTGGCGGCGTGCGCGATTATTTCAGTTTTTATCTCGAGGTGTATTTTATCCACCGTTTAGCACTTCACTATATAGGCTACTGTTTTCGTATTCTTTTTCATCATTCTCGCTCCTGACGAATTCTGAGAGCCTTATTTTTACGGTTTTATCCTTACGTTATTAGCCTATTATAGGGCCCGTCTCGTTCCTGACGTATACTGAGGCTTTGTTTTTTACAGTTTGTCTTACGTTATTAGCCTATTAGGGCCTTTTTCGTTATCATCAGTTCCTCAGGAGCGCCTTGGTTCCCTTTTTGTGCGTATGGTGATATGCTTCATAAACGTTATGCGCGAGTATTGTGTTTTTGGCATCCTCCTAGGCTATCCTAGCGGTACGCCAGTTTATTTTTAGAGGTGAAGATTCCTCATTCATTCGCAGTACTCATGCATGTATATTTCTAGTTTAGTTTTCTATTATAGTCTTGTATTGCTATTTGATGAGGTTGGAAGTTCTTCACGATGTCCTACCCTGGCCTATCCGACCAGACCTAGGCTAGGTTTTGGAGGGTAGGCTAGGCTGTCTCTTTATATCCCACCACCCTTAGTGGCTCCTTATACCGCCACCCGACCAGGCAGATATGTTTGCTTGGAGGGGGTGGTCCAGGACTAGAGAGTCTCTCTCTGTTATGTTTGTAGGGCCTGGGCTGTCTTACCTGACCAGATCGGAAGATTTGATTTTTGGGGTTTTTGGAGGGTTGAGTTAGGTTCTAGGGTTTGGGCTGGGATCTTATCTGGGTATGGTTTTCTCCCCCCCCACCTTATTTTTATATTTTATTTATTTTTTTTTTCTGTCAGTACTTCCAGTAATTCCTCATCAATTATTTTATGAATTGTCTTTGTTAAGTGTAGCCTGGGCCATTGCCCCCTTTAGGGTGTCAGTTGGCCTACCGTCTTCTGCCCTCTTTAGTGGTAGGCTAGTTAACGGCTTCTCGAGAAGTGGTTTTCACTGATTGGTTGCTGTGGCCAGGCGATCACGACTTGTCCACTCTCGTCCAGACACTCCCCCCCCCATCCTGGACTCGTTCCGGCGCTGCTTTGTTAGCTCGCTGCCCAAGTAATCCTACCGATGAACGACAGCTAGAGCGTAGAGCTCGGTCCTGGGGATTAGTCGGAGGAGATTGGGTGATTAGTAGATTATGTAATCTCTGTTGGTATGTCTCCAGGCCTGTGTGTTTTCTGGCGAGGTGTGGTCTACCATCACACCCGCCAGGAGGCTATATGCCGGAATTTACGTACCGCTGTTTCCGCCGCTCTGTTTTCGTACTTCTAGTGTTATCGCTGCTTCCCCACTCCAGTGGGGGCGGAATTAGGCTTAGAGCTGCGGTTTCTAATTGACTTGAAACTGCGATCCTTCTCCAGTGCGATCAGACTCAGGCTTAGGTTTTGACCTAATTTCCATGTTCTGTTTGTATCAGGCCAACCCCGCCGGTTTTAGCTATTGTGATGACGAGATTATGGATTCCGGAGTAGGCGGAGACATTCAGAGCTTAGTATTGAGAAATTTATTATGTAGCTTCTGTTGGTATGTCTCCGGGCCTGTGTTTATTCTGGCAAAGTGTGGTCTACCATCACATGTGCCAGGATGTATACACCGGAGTTCTACGTACTGTTGTTCCCGCTGCTCTGTTTTCCGTCATCTATGTTATCGCTGCTGCCCACTCCGGTGGGGCGGGGAACTGGGTTCAGAGAATGCACCTCCAATTGGGTTAGGTATTGACTACTCTACTCCGGTGCGATCAGACTCAGGCTCAGGTTTTGCCTTGTGGCCCTGTTCTGTTCGTATCAGGCCACTCTCCGCCGATTATAGCTTTGGCGATACCCAAAGTGTGGATTCCGGAGCAGGCGGAGACATCCAGAGCTTTATTAATAACAAGTAAGTTGAAAAGTCTATACTCGATATTACCTTTAGCTGGTTAAGTAACTAGTTTAAGTGTACTCGATACCGACCGGAATTAACTCCTGGCGGGCATTATTGACGATACTCATATATCTTTCCAACTTACAAATGGTTCGATGCCAAGAGGCGGGATGCCCAGCCATCCTGTACAAACCGTTATGGGCATGAGGTCTGCCGGTCTCATGCCAGCTGCGCCATCCACCTGGAGGGACGCCCCGGTCTGGCACCCGGAAGCCTGCACGGTGTGTTACGACCTTGTTAGGATTGTAACAGATGAGTCGGTAGGTAGCATACTCGCCTCATTGTTACTCTGAATTCTATGTTACACCATATCGGTTGGAAAAATCCCCGACACTGGGGAACTTGATTCGATTATCTCTCTTACAGGTTGATCTGACGCTCAAGAAACCTCCTTAATGATTTCTGAGGAGTAGGAGATGTGACCCTCTACCTGAACGCCCAGGTTTCGGCAGCAGTACCGGCGGAAGTAGCGGCTCCCATCATAGAGTGAATCCGCCAGGAGACCCAAGCCCCACGGAGGAACAAGAGGGGTTGTGCGATGTCATGGACAGAGGAGGTGGCGGCTGGCCATCAGCCTGCACCGGGAGCCTATGGCCATCGAGGAACAGGAGGAAGGTAGGGAGGTAAGTGAGGCAGGTAGTCGTGGGGCTAACGTTCTCTCCTTTAGTCCAACTCCTTCGCTTCTTCTATCAGTGCTTCCCCCGGAAGTTCCACGACCCTTTGGAATAGGTCAGGCTCGGTAATCCCCAAGGTCTCCCAGATCAGCAAGCCTTCGACATCTAAGGCACAGCCACAACAGCAGTTTGTTCTGCTGCAG